>NW_010972556.1:3024574-3025211 GCF_000737465.1 Haliaeetus leucocephalus
CGGGACCGGGCAGCAGTCACCGGCGGGGCTGCCCGCGGATTTGCTCGCCTTTCCCGGGAGAGAGGGACGAGCCGGTGCGCACCCGTGTGAATGCACAGCCGTAACCACACACGTGAATGCACGACCATAACCACACACATACACACACCCGGGGCGGGGGGGGAGGGGGTGGAATATGGAAACAGACCCGCAGCCAGGTTGCAACCCTCGGGGCAGCTCTGCCGCCGGCACGGCCGTGCCCAGCGCGGGTCCCTCCGTCCCCGCAGCTCCGGTGCTCGGCGCTGTAGCGGCGCGGCGCGCTCCGGGAGCAAAGCTGGTCGGTGTCCTGGGGGTTTCGCGGCTCCATCCCATAGCCCAGCGCCTCCCCGCCAAAACAAACACCCGAAAGCGAAAAATAAATAAATTTTTAAAAAGCCAGCAGCGCAGGGCGGACGGAGCGGCCGGGCTCTCGGCCGCCGCACAAGCCCTGCGCGCTCCCCCGCCGCCCGCCCGGGCTGCGCCGCGTTAATTTCATAGCACCGGCGACATGAGGACCTCATACCTCCGGACAACTGGGTGAGTCATAAATACACGGCGGAGGGCTGAAAGCCGAGACCGTTTACAGCGACTTTGCAGCGGCCTCCGGCGAGACCGCCCG
>NW_010972556.1:3026561-3067133 GCF_000737465.1 Haliaeetus leucocephalus
GGGACCGGGGAGCGAGGAGGAGATAAGAAAAAGGGAAAGGGAGAAGGGAAGGGGAAGGAGCAGGGAAAAGAAAGAGGAGCAGGGGAAGAAAGAAGCGTAGAGGAGGAGGAAACAGCGAAGGAGAGGGAAGCGAGAAGGAGAGGAAGATGAAAGGGAGGTGGAAACAAAGAGGAAAGGGGAAAGGAAATGCTGAAACAAGGGGAAAGGGAAACGGGAAGAGAAGGGGAAAAGGCAACGAGAAAGGGAAAGGGGAAAGGAAGGGAAACAGGAAGAGGATGGAGAAAGGAAAGGTGGCAAGTGAAGAGGGAAGGAAGGCAAAAAGGAGAGAAAAATGAAAAAGAGGAAAAGGAAAGAGAAAGAGGACTGGGAAGGGGATGGGAAAGGGGAAAGAGGGAAAAAAAAGAAAGGGAAAGGGAAAAGGAGAGGGGAAGGAGAAGAGAGGGAAAGGGAAGGTTTGCCTGTAGCACAACAAATCTGCACATCCCCGTACCCCGGATCAGCCTGGTCTGCCCTGGCCCAGCCCGGAGACAGGTGCCGTGGTGCTGCCCGGGTGCTGGAGGAGGACAAGCACAAGGTGACCTGCCTGCCAGCACAGGGACACGGTCACACCACACACCCCCACCCGCAGGCTTCTGGGACCTGCCTGCTCATATCCCCCAAAGCAGCTTGCTTGGGCACAGAGGGGCTGGAAGCCATCCTGTGCCTCCCGCTCCCACACCTCTCGCTGGGGAGAGCCCACCTCCCTCGCTCTGGGAGGCAGTAGGGGTGGGAGGCTGAGCTGGGCACAGGTTGTTTCCCCCTGCTCTGTCCCCGGGCCTGGCCAGCGTGGACCAGGCTGATCTGGGGTGCGAGGCTGCTCAGCTTTGTCTCTGGGCTGGCAGGGAGGGGGCAGAACTGGGGGAGCGCAGCAGCTGGGGGCTAACCCTGCCTCTCCTCTCTGCCAGGGGCCCGTGTTGGAAGGAGATCTAAGATGAAGTTATGGGATGTTGTGGCTGTCTGCGTGGTGCTGCTCAACACGGTCTCCACCTCGCCCCTGCCCACCGGTAAGACGCCTCTCAAGGGGCCCCCTTCAGTGGTAGAGGGGCCTGAAGACGATCTCTCCCCCATCAGCCTGCTGCCTCCCTATGCTGTGCACAGTGACTGTAAGAAACATTCCCCTTTGTAGCGACTGCTGTCTGTCTTGCTAAACCTGCTCCCCTTCGCTCAGGCATCTGGGTGAGGAAAGGACCCCCCCACGCTTTCTGCCCCCACTTCTCCCCCAGGCAGGGTCACTGGCTCTGGTCTGGCTCCAGCAGCTCCAAACCAAGTCATCCTCCAAAGCTTGGGGTTGGCAATTGTGGTGGCAATGCTCCCCCTTCCCCCCCACCTCCAGTCCTACTCTCCTGGCAGTCCTAAGATCCCTTTGGTTGAAAAACCTGGAGAGATGGGAAAGGTAGTTGTATGGAGAGGAGCTGGGAGCAGGATCAGGTGCATACACCTCGCCGCGCAGGCACTTAAACTCCTTCCCCACCGCTTCAACCTTTCCCTGCTCAGACCTGCCAATGCAATTATTCACTGCCTGTAGTGGGCGCAAGTCCTGATGGAGGTTGGACTCCATGGTGGGAGGCACTGTACACATCCTAGAGCGCTGCTGAGTTCCATTAAATCCTCCTTGGATCCTGATCCTGAAATTAATGTGTCTGCATGGAAATTTACAGAATAGTAGCGGTGGCAGGGTTAGGAGCTTGGTGCAGAGCAATCCACATGAACCAGCTCACAGTAAGGCAGCTTACAGTCCAAATGACAGATAATAATAATGCCTCGCTAATAATAGGTCTCCTACAATAGCAGATACAGGATTTTCACAGTGGTATGTGAGCGTTACGCTAACTCTGGTGGCTTTTTAATGTGAGAATTAATATGACTCAGTGAGAAGTGGCAAAATACTCACATGAATTGTGGAGATGTTCACTTAGCAAAGGCACAGACACAGCTTGGAGGTTGCTGCTTTTGCCTTTGCTCAGCCCTCTCTGTTTAGCTCGTTGCAGGATGCAGAAGGTATCCAGTAATTGGGATTCATTTTTATCACCTTAGCTGGAGGCATGTCCTTTCTCTGTGCCTGCCGCAGCTCCAGCCACAGGCAGTCCCGCTATGGTCTCTCCGGGAGCAGCCAGGCTAACACAGCGTGGAGGCACCAAGTGGGGAATCCTGTGCTGTGACTCCTTCGTTCCCTCCCCAACAGCCATCTCCTCTTCTGCACCCACATCTCTGTCCTTCCTCATTTAGTCTTCTCTCTTTCCTTTCCTTGCTTGTGTTTCCCCCCTGCTGGAATCTTGCCTAGGCTGCTGCCTCCGCCCATCCCAGCCCGGGCTCCTGGTGCTCACAGACCAGCAGCCCCTGACGTGTTTTCAGCCTCTCCAGGCAGGGAGGTTTGGCCAAAAGTGCTTCCTCACAGGGCTCCAGCCTGCCAGGGCTGGGGGGCCGTCATGGTGACCTTGTCCACGGCAAGCTGCATGTTGGGATAGGTACTGTCCTACAAAAGGCAGCGGTCAGCTTTTCAGGCCACTGTGCTGGTCCTGTCTGCACAAGCTTGCTGCACCACCGGTGGCAAGAAGAGCATTGCAGGGGCGCGGGGGGAAGCAGCACCAGTCAGTTTGTAGGTCTGGCAGAAGCTGCAGAGTGGGAGAACATTAATGCTCCATCTTTCCAGGGTGATAGTATTAGTATGATGCTTGCTTTTATCTTGAAACTTACTTTTGGGAATATGGTTCCTGGTGAGCTGGTTTCACCACAGCAGCTCAAGGGCACAGGTAGCAGTAGCAGTCTTGTCTGTTCCTACTGTCCAAAACTTCTCATTGTTGCATCTTTTTTGTCTGTGGATTGGGTAAACAAGAAGTGGGAAGAAAGACGACCTGTGTTTTAACTGAGCGGTGGTGGTATCAATAGACAGCCTCTTCCAGAAATCTCTGTTTCCAGGGTACAGACGTAGGCTTTGCCAGGCAGAGCTGGGTCACAGGTTATTGCCCAGGACAGTCATTTGAGAAAGGGCTGATAGTTTGGTCTCAATCTCTTAACCCTGGAGATCACAAATAGACAGGCCTGGCTGTAAGGGAAAAGTAAGCAGTGCTGTTATTCACAAGGCAAAGTGGGGAAACCCCAGGGAGTTCCTGTGGTCTTTGCATGGCAGCAATTTATGCAGCACCCATGCCCAAAAGTCAGAAACTCCTCTCTGCTACGTTGCCAAGTCGGATGAGTCAGAGGAGACCTGCAGAAAGGCGGCTGTAAGAGAGCAGTGAAATACTTCGATCCACTTTTACGCCATTTTTAGTTGATTTGAAAGTGTGTGGTGCCTGCAGAGCAGTCTGCAAACAACAGAGCCCATGAGGCTGATCCTACCTGGGCACATCGCTGCCTTCCCACTGCAGCGGCACTTTGTTTGAGTCACCACCATCAGTGTCTTTGACATATTTGTTTCTCTCTGCTTACCATTTGGTGGCATGCACCCTTCAACACATGGCAGACATAGAACAGTATACAGAAGAGGAGTCACGTCTACACCATCTTGACTTCCCTGTCCTCTTCGAGGTTTCCCTTACAAGCAGAGGGCAGTGTGCCACGAGCATGCAGGCACGCTTGCAGCTCCCTGGCTCATCTGCTGGTGGACCTGCCCTGTATTAATATCTCTGTGGATGCTGTTGGTCAGCAGCTTCACCGAGGGCCTTTGCAAGAGGCGGTTCACAAAGCAGTGGGAGTGCTGTCATTACCCAGGTTGGCTCATCTGCATAGGGCAGTGTGTGGGTGCTGAGCAGGACTGGGTGCTGTGTGCGTTCAAAGCGGGGTGCACTGCTGTCCCCCAAAGCAATCCCTATGCAGGCTGGGTGGGGAGTAGTAGCCACACTCTGTGTGCATTGCTCTTAACTCCAGAGAGGTCAGGTCACCCGTATACCGCTTGCAGCAGGGGTTGGTAGGGGTTAGAGATCAAGTCCTGCTCCTAAGGGCAGGCCAAACACATTGTTGGAGCACAGATCAGTTTTCCCAGGCCCTTGACACCTTTTTGTCTTCACATTTGGTGGGATTGCTTTCCCTGCAGTGCTCTGAGGTCACCTGATGTTACCCCATCCCTTTCAGGTTGGCTCGAACCCTTCCTTCATTCCAGCCTACGGGCAAGGTCCTAACCTCCTGTGCTGATCAGGTGTAATGTGCTGACCTTTGCTGTTCCGGGCAGTAATTAGAGATGGCAGAGGGTGTTGGCAATTGCAGTCTTCTGCATTTTTTAGTGGACTGGAGGCTGGAGTGAGAGTAGCCTCCATAAATGCCGTGCATTTGAGATGAATCCAGTGTTTGTAGGTGTTTTAGGTGTCAGTGTTCATGGGGTAGCTTATTTCACACAAAGAGCAGCTGTAGAGCTTGTGAGGTTAGAAAACCCTTTCTTTGTTTCCCTCATGCTGCAGTCTGCTGGGGGGAAGAACACAGCTTAAATAGCAAGTGCAGACAGAGCAAAGATAAACCAAATTATTATAAACTGAATACTAAGTCAGCAGCTTCAGAAGTGTGACAGCGCAGAGGGAGCCAAACACTTGGTTTGACTTACATGCAGTTCCCAGCGAGTACATTTTGTAACTGCTTGCTGCTGTATGGCTATAATCAACGTGTATGTGAGGACTGGAGTATCCTGAGGTCCAGGTTATGATATATAGTCTCTTGATCAAGTGAGCATCTTTAGTAAGAACTAGCGGTAAGCATGTTAGAATTAAATGAAAAATCTCACCATGGACTTTTCCCTCCTAATAGGAGGAAAAGGTGGTTTTTTGCATTATAACATCTGAGTTACTCTAAGGCCACTAGATGGTCATTTGTTGTTGGAGCTCCTTTGGTGTGTTTGTTACGCTGTAACACACCATGGTATGTGTACATTATACCTCTGTTAAAAATTCGTCATACCCCTGCTAAGGGGTATTTAATGTTAAGCATTTAGCTGGCAACACTACCAACTAATATGGAAAGTGTCTAGAATAAACAGTGATACTGTAGGGCTCTTTAAGGCTAAATTATACTTCCAACTGAATGCATTTCCTTCCCTACAATATTTATTAGGCACATTCAGTGTTACGAACCAGAACTCTCATGTTTCTGTCCAGGCTTTCCTGCTCAACACACCTACAGTGTGGCAGATGCGCTTTAGTTTAAGATGCCCAGAAGCTACAGAGGTAACCTGCCCATGCGCAGTAATTCCAATGCATCGGAGAGGTATCTGCCACACCAAGCAGGTGCCACACTGCGTCATTTGATCTGTGTGTATCTGGTGCAGCCGGTGCACCCAGCCAGTGTCAGACAGAGTGTGCCTGTGTCCTTGGGCCAGCATATATATAGTAAAGTTCGTTTGCATAGGCACGCCCAGCTTATGTAGGCATCTAGAAATCTCAAGCATTCAGGCTGGCCCATTCATGGGCAAAATTCTAGAAAAAGAAGGAACAGGACACATCTGGTTAAATCCAGATGCATGTAGGCCTAGAAGCTGGCTTCTCTGCAGTCTCAGGTATAAATATTGAATATACTCCTACGAAGGGTATTCTGGGACTTAAGGAGGAAAGGGTGGAAGTGCAAGAGAATATGTTTTTATTCTCATTTTAAGAGGTATACTTTGTTTAAAGTTTTATGTCTTTGCTGCTTTTCAATTTAGGGACCTCAAAAACTTCCCAGTGGAAGTGTGGATCCTTTTAGATGTTTTGCAGGTATGGGTTGCTAGATAACATACCTGAACATGCTTTTCTCGGTTACTTTTCATAGGCCTCTTCAATATATTTTAGAAATCCCCGTGTTCAGAGTCTGCAGATGACAAGCTGCAAAACCCTTCTTGAAAGGCTGAAGAATTCAGCTGCATAGTGACTATTGATGAATTGATGGGGGAGGCATGATTTGTCCACTAGAAGAGGATCATCGGATTGAAAGGTTGTAATGTCTTTATAAATTATACTGTTCCTGATTAGGGCTGCGTAAAGGAGGTTTAAAATATTTAAAGTTACAGAGGCTGAGATAAGCCATTGGGATCATTGAGTCCCATCCCCCAAAATCGCAGATGATAGGGATGGACATCTAGTGCAAATATCCAGTCTTCATCCTCCCCGCACACTATCAGCTAAGCAACTGCAACTTAAGACTTGCAGTACACAGGCAAGACCCTGCATAACTACACTTGTTGTGGATTCTCATACTTCTGAGGTAATAAGTTAATGGCAAGCAATAAATGAGGAATACTAAATATTGCAGCATAACCACGTTCAGGACCATCAGACATCTAAATAGGCCACTGCCACATTAGTGCTGGTAGAGTGGTTGACACTGCAGAATAGTCATTTTTTATAAAACCCACTGTAGTCTCTGATTAAGTGATATTTGGTAAGGGGAACCAAAGGAAGGATTTCAATGATTCCTGGAAATCCAGTCCTGCTTACAAAGAAGAAAAAAGAAAATAGAATCAAAAAGGTTTATTTGAGACAGGTACAAACAAAGCATTAAGACACAAAATATACGTTAAAGTATGTGTGTTTTTAAGATCAAGGATAGCATATTAATTACATGAGGCATTTCAAATATCAGCATTCTTTTCAAGGAATAAAGCCAGATTGTATGATTTAGCAGATATTTAGGGTGTATGTATTGGTACGGCACTTAAACTGAAACCCACAGGTACATTTCTCTGAAGTCAGTGGGACTTGTACAAATGCTTTAATGATTATTGAACATGAATAAGCTTCAAAAGAAGCAAACACTGAAATCAAAGTACTCGTTTTCCTGTGTCGGGGCCAGGCAGTGTTACAGCAGTATGCCAAATCTTCTCAGGTGGCCACGTTTGTAGAGGCAAGCTCGTTGTATCCCCTTTAACTAACAAGCTACACACAAACATCTGGACTACCTCTGCTCCCATCCCAAGCGTGTAAGATTTCTTTGGCAAAACCAGCTATTACTCAGGAAATTTCTGACGGGGAGGTGTGGATCCAGCGTAGTGGCTGAGAAGGCGCTTGCTCTTCTGAGCACACGCCAGCACTGTCTGGCAGGCCATGGTCCCCACATCCCAACATGAGACCTTCTGCAGCAGAGCACGTAGCACGTGCCCTAGAGACAGGGACTGATTATTATAATAATAACATTTTCCAAACTGAAATATTAAAACTTTTTGTATTGTTCCTATTGTAAACACAGGGAAATGCAGGTAGTGAAAGGCAGCAGTGGAAGAACACATATTGTTTATAGGTCAGATCAAAATCTGATTGTAGCAGAGATTGCCGCAAGAGGGGCATCAGACATGGTTTTGCCCAGACGGCTCTGCTTTACTGTCCCCAGGGAAGAGACTGGGATAGGGTCCCTTCCCGCTGCTTTGCTGCCTATGCTTGTTCCTTGGGAACACCCCTAATATCCAACAGGAGATGCAGTGTAAGAGCACAGGCAGCCCGGGAACAGCTGCTGTTATTTATTTAGGAATGCTGTTCCCATTCAGAGAGCTGGCACTAAAGTGGGGCTGGGTGACCAGTGTGGGTTTTTAGTGATGTCATGCGAGGGCTGGGCTGGATCACTTCTGCACCAGGGGTGCTAAAGAGAATTTCTTTTTATTACCGACAGTATTTCCTCCATTAAAGTCTCAGCGCCGTGCCTGTTAGGTGGCTGCATGCGTTCTTGCTAATAGAGGTCACAGATTCCATGTCCCACTCATATGTACTCCTCTGAGGTTCTCGCAGGGTTGGGACAGAACCAAATTTTAAGTGTAAACCCAGGTTTTACTGGGAAGCTGAGTATTTACTCAGCATGGTATGGATTTGGAGGGGTACAAGGCCTTAGTAAGGAGACAATAGGCAGGTATGTGCCTTGCCCTGGTTTGGCTCCTGCTCCATCACTGGCTTCAGGCAGGGCACTGCCACTTTTTCCTGTTTCCCCTTTTACACTTTTTATGCCGTAACTTCTTGAGATGCAGAGACTGCTTCGTGGGTGCTTGAGTACCTGCACAGCCTCGTACAATAAGGCCCTAGTGCAGTCAGGCTCCTGGCAGCTGCTTCAGGAGCTGTCACAAAACCTCAAGAACTGTCCCCAAAGTCAGGCAGGATCTTGTGAACGACCCCACCTGGAGTGGATGAAGAACAAGAAACTCTTGTGGACAGGTCAGCTTGCCAGACAGCTTCCTTTTCTTCAGCCAGTTCATCTGACCTTGCTGTTTCCCCTTGGTCTCAGGGAATTCCCCCAGCTGGGAGCAATGATGATGGTCCTGTTGTTTCTCCCCTTTCTTCTCCTGGTGGGAACCAGCATTTCATACCTGTGAGAAAGCAGGCACAGGATGCAAGGGGAGGCACTGCCAAGTGTGGCAGTGCGAAAATACCAAGTACTCTGCAGGTTTGCCATTATGACCAACACATGGGAAGTGGCAGGGTTAGCTAGTGAGCTACAAACACAGATCTTGGCTGCTCCATCAGGAGCAAGCACACCAGGAAGGTTAACCCTGTGCCTTTTTCCAGTGCTGCCTTACCGTACCTGACTGGTGTAAGTGGCCCCAGAGCCATCCTCCAGGTTACTTAGCACTTTTCCTTGATGAGAGACAAGTGACACCGGTGAGAGGCTCCGTTTCTAAGGGCTGCCTGAGTCAGAGGGGAGGACACAGCACGTCCTGGGAGCTGGTGAGGCAGGGAGTATTAAACATTTAAAGATGAGCTGACCTTGGTGTGTTTGATGTTCTGTTTCCTAATGGACACAACCGACTGCTTTCCATTTCACTCTTAGCCCCACGGATATTTATGCAAGGCGCGAAAGCAAAGTCATGCCTCAGAGAGGTGGTATTTTAATTGTTTAAATCCTGAGAACCTTTCAGCATAACTATTTTTAACACCTGCCTTTGCTTTGATGCCTCCATGACAGGCTTTGTTTTTCATGAAAAATATTTCATTTTCAATAAAATAAATTGTTTATCCCCACCACAGTTGATGCTTTTTTACTTTGCAAAGCAGAACGATCATCACATTAGTAATTTTAACCTCACTAAGGTTGCACTTCCACAAACGGGTTACTCTGAGGGTCTGCTAAAGCATGTTTTTGTGGTGTGAGATGGAGGGATTCTGTGTTCAGACAGGGCATGTCCACTATAATAAGTACCTGAAAACACTACTGCAAAGCAAGCTAAATACAAAAATAATTAATGAATAAATGGTATACCAGAGTAATCTTCATAAGCAAGAAAAAATTAGGATGATTCATTGCAGTCACTGTTAGAGGCACATTAATTGTCTCTTTCCCACTATCAGATAATGTAAGAAGAAACGTCTTTGTGAGTATAACTTTGGAGGAAACTTAAAAAATAACCAGGAAAGAAAGGAAGTTAAAATATTTCCCAATGAAGGGTGCAGATTAAAGTACCAGAACTGTTTTTGAAAAAGGGCTGTTTGATCCTAACACAGGTCTAGATCTGAATTTTCTAAATAATGCTTACCATTATAATGAGCTGGATTAACCCCCTTGAACTTTGAAATTGTACTTTAAACTAGAGTCTGAATGCTGCTGTTTGAACTCCTCTAATTGAAAGAGAGCTGTGCCTAAGTGAAATATCCTGGTAATTTTATTAAATGTTTGGCCTGGCATTTTGATGTAGTAGCTATACACTGCCACAAATGCATGCATAAAAGCTACAGTGTAAAACAAAAATCTAATTTTATCATTTTTAGTATACCTTATGTGACTTCTATTGCATCACTTTAGTGCAGGATATGCAAAGTGCCAAATGGCGCTGCAGTGATGTGATTACATTTTACTGAGATCAGTAAGGAAAACTATTCTATAAAGTACAAACAGTTTCAAATAACTCAAAACATCAAGTTTTAAGAGATTAAAAAAAAAAAGGAAAACCCACTTATATAAATTATTATTTTGCTATTAATATAATTCGAGCTTTTCTTGTAAACCATAATAGACAGCATGGTGAGAAGAGACTGTAGTTAGCCTTTCAAATCCATAATCAGGCACCAAAATGAGTAACTGGGTTTTTTGCTTAAAAGCTGAAGATCCATCTGTTCCCACTGAAATCAATTTGTGGTCAGGTACAAACGGAGGGTTTCTTGCTCTACCATGCTGGGTTACTGCCACTGCGGGGGAATATTTGGCTTTAAGATAAATCTGTTGCTAGTAAAATCAAAGGAATAGTTTTACAAAATGTAATTGTGATCACATTTGAACAGACAGAAATAAATTGTCCATTTTTCCTTAATGGAGACTGTTTTCTTGAATGTGACAAGTTTGGTTTGGATACTCATTTAGATCTATTTTATGTAGAAGTCTATCTGAACACTGTATAATTTATTCTTCTAAAAAGCACAGGCATCAGACCCCGGTCGTGCTGGCACGTGGTGTCTCTAGTTAATTGGAAATGCAAAGGCAGACCCTGGGGGGTTTGCAGCGGGGAAGATGCCTGGAGGAAGGCATGTTTCCCTGTGTGCCCAAAGCAGAGCTCCGGGGTGGCTTTCTGCAGGGGCCGGTGGGGAGCACCGCAGGTGTTTGGCTGCAGGATCCTGTGCCCGTACACGCTGCCAGCTCTTGCAGTACCCAGGGGACAGGGACTGTGCTCCAGGACGGGCAGGTCAAAGCTTCAGGTTCCAGAGAGCAGAGCAGTGAGGCAAGAATTTAAGTTTGCATTCAAGAGGGATGTTCTAACCCAAGAGGTCAAAACTATGATCTGAGTGTGCCCTAAAGGTTCAGAAAGCAAGCAAACAGCTTGCGGACTGCAAGCAGAAGATGCAAATATTCTTGGTCTTTTAATTAGTATTTTAAATGAGTCTCATTTCTTCTTTTTTTGTTTGACTCCTGGAGTTCTGGACTTTTGGTGTTCATCAGCTCTGCCGCCAGCCTGGTCACTTATCTAGATTCCCTTGTGCACCAGTGCTGTGATGTTTCATTTTTTCCTTTTTTTGCTTTTTTATTAATTTTCTGGTTATGTGAGAAACTTCTGGCAGATCAAGAGCCCTGGTTCAGCTGGACATGGGAGACAGAAAAGGTACCCAGAGGCAGACTAGCACGTCGGCTGCCATCCGTACCCCCCATTCTTGATACTCCAGCACTAGAGAGCAGACTCATGCTCTGGTTGCCACCAGAGGAAAAGGCTCTGCCTGTTCTTGCCTGGGAGGTCAGGTCCTTGGCATGGCACTGAAAGAGGGACCGTGGAAGGGAGCTGCAGGAGAGCGAGATGAGTGGGAGCAGGACACACGTGCTGGCCACAGCTCCCGCAGGCACCGCTGCCTGCCCCACGCTCCTGCTGGTGGGGTGCTGGGCAAAGGCAGTGCAAGAATGCTTGCACATGCCCATGCAGACACCTTCGAGGGATTTCCCCAGTGACTTGGTCGGACAGCTTTCAGAAACCTCATGACTTTGCACCGGCCTTGTGAGTATTCATGGCACCATAGTGTAAGTGGTGGGGCTCAGCCCATCACAATGCCCCAGTGGGGTCTGTGAGCCTTTTTCCCATGCTGGGAACAAGATACGAAGAGGCCCCATGTTTCCTGAGGGAGGATTTTATATTTCTAGAACATACGGTCCTTTCCCTCGGGAAATACCTGCTTTGAGGTGCATCACATGTGTGAGCCAACCTTTGCTAACCTATATTGAGCACATGCTGTTGTGGGCTACTCCCATCCTGTCCCCTCCTATCCTAGGTGGCTCTGGATTTTTAAATTGTAATTCCTTCACACTCTGCAGCTTGGTACCAGGGACTCCTGCTCAGAGATCTTTAATGCTTTTATTGCTGTAGTATCTAAGCATTTTCTGCTGCCACTTTGTACAGTGTGACAGGCATCTGTCGTGTTTGTTCTCTCAGCTTTTCCACCAGAAGGCAAGTGTTGTCAGTAAACTAGTTTGTTTTGGAAAAAAAAAAAGTGTGTGTATAATTAGCTATATTTGTATGTGTGTATGTGTAAATACAACACACATATACACACATGCAAACTGTGTATGTTATGGTAAGGGATAATAATATGTGCTTCTCCCAGGGGTGTGAAATACCCACAGAACGCTCTGCCTGCTGCACAGTCAAGTCAGCACAGTCCATGCAGTGTTAGAGAAGCAAAGCTGCTGGGCTATTGGCCTTCGTTCTGAGACTACAAACATTTTCTAAACAGTGTTGCAGACAGAGGGGTAACTAAGTGCCCCTCAATCGAGTGGCTTTATTCAGGTTGCAAACCAGCACTTGATGCCAAGGCAGCCCATATGACTGGTGGTGTTCCCTGGCCATGCAGATCGGCTCAGCACCCCCTCCACCACCAGCAGCAGTTACCACAGTGCAGAGATCAAACAAGTGCTCGGCATGTTGTGGCTGTGGTGCAGAAAGGCCTCGGCATCCCTGGAGCACATCTACCAAGTGCCCATCAGGATGGGGTGGTCCTGCTGTCAGTCTTCTCCACCTTCCCTTCTGTCCATTAGCCTTTTAACATCTTTAGTCTTTGGTCAGTGGTTATTGCTTACTCGCGTATGATGTCTGGTAGTAGCTTCTTTAGCACTTGCCTCTAGTGCCTTGTTTCAACCCATCACGCCTGGTGTTAATGCTGGCATTTCCACTTGGGTGCCCAGGGTCATGCTTCAGGTTTTTTACAGCATTTTGTTTCGGGCTCTCAGGCTTCGCACCCATACTTATTGGACAGCTGAATATCCCTACTGGGTCATGACTGGCACCTTGGCATAGGCTGCTAAGTCAACTCTCACTTCACTCTTGGCTGTTAAGGTTTCCTTAAAACCCCTGCGAGCTGATTGTGGGGATTAGAAGTGTTCCTTGAACAGTGCTAGATTATGGAAGCAGACTTGGAGTACATTGGCAGTCCAGTTGGAAGCTCCCAAAAAGGGTATTGTTGCATTGATCATGACTAGTTTGAGGCCCCACAGGCAGAAGGTGTTGTTGCTTACAGCAGCTTGCAAGGACTCACTGAGTAGCCCAGTAACAACAGCTGCCATTGTGTTAACGTATAACAGCATGTGTGGTTGTAGGTGAGCACACACTGACCAGGGTCAATAGGTCCAGCACATTTTCTTGAGGAGACCTCTGTGCCCACTGTTCCCACTGGTTCCCTAATATCACCCACGTGCCTTGTGTCTTCTCCAGTGATGTAATCTCTAAATACTGGGGGTCACTGCAGGAGTCCTCTCGACAGATTTGGATATCTGCTTGGGATATTTTCCAATCCCGTGGGCTGAAGGGGAAGTCGACCCTGGAGACAGAAAATTGGCGTTCATCTTACTCATAGTGCTGGCATCCCTCCCAGTGAGTCTCCCAAGTGGCCTGATGTTGCAATAGTGGATGAGCTGAACAGGGGTCCCCAGCTCTATTAGATATATCAGCCATGCACACCTCATCCCAGGTTACAGCTTGGAGCGCTTCTTGCATGGTTTGTGTTAGAGCCCCAGTGAGATTAGCAGGATCAGTCGTGCTGCCAATTACCCCATTTTCTGGTTGCAGCAAGTCCATGTGTGTAGGTAGTGCTCCTCTAGTTGGATATGCTGTTGGCTTGATTACTTGATCTACTTTTTGCCCTACTGCTTCCACCTTCTGCAGTGTTGACACCCCATGCCTGCGTTAGCAGCATTGCATAGGGCTCTTCTGTGATATGTTTCCTCCACCTTAAATATCATAGGCCACTCGCAGCACAGAAGGCTCTCAGCAACATTAGATCCCTTGGTGCAGTTGGGGTCGTGATCATGCATGAACCTGGGTAGATGTCAGCATGGGCTCTGAGCAGGGACACAGTCCACAACATGGGACTTTCCTCCTCCTTATCTACCCTCCAGGGTACACTTGGACTCACTTGGGCAGGACAGTGCCTGAACCCTGTAACTGTGTGAATAATATCTAACCGAAGTAGACTCCTGCATATAGCACTGTGGTATTTTTGCACCTGAACTGCAAGTTTAAAAATGATGTGCCTAGTTGGGTTGTTATCTCTTCAGGTAATCCACAGTTTTGTTTCTCCCTTCTTAGGTGGGGGACACTTACTCCCCTCACTGCACTGGCAGCGTACCAGGCTTAGGATAAGTATGAGGCTGAAGGTTGCAGACAAGAATCTCCACGTATAGGTTGGGTTTCCTTGTAACAACCTCCTGTCCCCTTTCTGATGGTTGACCATTGCAGGAATTTTGTTAAACCCTAGTAGGCTTCCCTGATGGTTGTATTTCACTCTCCATAGCCAACATAGCCTGTATCTGTGTCGGGGCCAAGCTTGTACTTCAGCAATGGGGGCTATGCCAGCTCCACGTGGGTCATCTTGCTTGACTGAGTCTAGCAAGGTGTCTACCCCTTCTTGCTTTTAAGGAATGTAGCCCACCCATCGCCTTGACCTGGACCTTGCTCAGTAGAGCAGTATTCGTATGGTGTAGCCAGACCAGCCTGTCCTGCAACAGAGGTGGGTGGCGCTCCAATGGACACATCTATCCAAGCTACACCTCTCCAGTAGGTATTTTGGTACCTGCTACAGAGGTAATGACAGAGGAATGTAAAAAGGGTGTGCTTACCGTTGGTGTCGCAGGAGTATGGGGCTTGGTGCAGGGCCCTGCCTTGTTCAGGTCCCATATAGCTGTATAGATATCAGCCATCCCTCCTTCATGTCTTTTGACAGTCGCTGGTCTGCGAGATTGTTGCCGTTAGCATGGATATCTGTAAAACAAAGTGTAATTCACTTTTCCCAGTCCCAAACTCTATAGTTTATAGGATCCCACTTCCCATGTGCTACCCTTATTATGTGAAGGTACAAGATTGCTTGCCTTCATTAGTCTTTTACCAGTCTGTACTATTTTGCTGGAGCCATCCATGAAAGACTGTCTACTTCTGATCCATCACTGTTTTGTCATGGAGGGGGGCCTCTAGGATGTGGCTGCTTCGGAGAGGGGTCCATGTTCCTCCTTATGTGCAGATGGACTGTGTTTCAGCAGGTTTTTGCACTACTGCTGCCCCCACGTCCTCTGTATTTGGTGCTTCTGTTGAGGATATGAAGGTACACATTCGCTAGGCAATGGCAGGCAACCTTATGTCTTCCTCTCTCGTGTTAACAGAGTCCATTCCACAGTGTATGGGCTGGGTGCATGTGCTGCCTGGTCTCCCATCAGGGCTCCTGTCCGTTACAGTGCTCATTAGGGAAACGTGGGGCTGAGCCTTTGCCTAAGGAACTGTTCCTGTCTCAGCACCTGACCGGGTGAAAGCCTTCCTGGCTTAGTGGAGGTGCCAACCCCTGGGCAGGTGCACTGCGTTGGGTATTGCCTTTCCCAGTGTTTGCAGTTCTTGGGATATTTGTAGGGATCCTTCTGGAGGTGGAGCTCCCGTACACGCAGGGCTGCATGCGTGACACTGGTCTGTTGTGTGAGTGGGCACTTAGGAGTTAAGTACAGAAAGAAGCATACTCTTAGGTCTTACTGCAAAGGAAGTGAGTCCTCAAGTCTTGATTTTTGGCACAATGAATGAGAAAAAAAAAATCTCAATACTGCAATGTAGTTTATGTGTTTAAGAGACAATCATTAATAATTCAACATAAGAGCACCTACACATGGCTCCTGACAGCCTGACCCTCCATTAAATTACTGTATTCACTAAAGCAGATCACACTGAGGGATTTAGTCTATGGGAAGTTTAAAGGTTTCAAAATAAAATTTTTTTCCAAATCATGCTGAAAAGCTGAAATCTGAGAACATATCAGAACACATTCAATTTCACCCTCCTTGAAGAGGTTTGTTCTGTTAGTATCAAAACATTTCATTGACTTCAACATTTAATTTACTTGAATAATTTATCACTGGTAGAGTACATATCAAGCAAAAAATGAAATAGCTTATGTTAACTTCATAAAAAACAAATGCATTAATAACATTTCCCTTGAAAATTAACATAATACTTCTATTCTGACCTATTTCTACTCAGTCTAATCAGCATCTTGTGATACAAAAGACTTCAATGAGAAATTTTTCAAAAGCTCTTATTATAATTATCCCCTAGAAGCAGTAAAAAAGCAGGCATTCAGCCAAGAATAGCTCAGGCTGGTACCCAGGAAATTCCCCTTTCTGTCCTGCCCAAAAACCGTATTGGTAGGTGGCTTTGACAATACTAACTGCTGCTGGTGTGAAAAGACAACCATTAAAAATTATAATCACGAAATTGCTTCAAAGAACCCTCGTCCTTTTGCTGCTTTGCTGCGAAGAGCCTGTAAAACCTCTCTACAGTAGCTTCCTCCACCCATTAACTAATATTTGTATCATGACATGCTTTTCCTTCCCTCGATTGTGACAGGGCTCATTCAGTATTGAAAGATGTGCTGAAGTGCTACCCAGCATCAGCAGACACCTACAGAGATACATACATATCTCATTTGGTTTTGCCCAAATGAGTTTCCATTATGATCTAAACCATTCCAAATTCTCCCTGATTTCTGAGGGTGCTGGGTACGCACTGTGAAGTGATGGGCAGAGCAGTTTGCATGTGTCTAATGTTCTTGAGCCATGAATGGACAAACTTAATGACAACTGACATGTGACAAAGCCTTTTCTCTCTTTCCCAAACAGCTAATATGCCAGAGGATTATCCGGATCGGTTTGATGAGGTAGTGGACTTTATTCAAGCCACCATTAAAAGACTGAGGAGGTCGCCAGATAAACAGACTCCGATTTTTTCTAGGCGGGAGAGAAACCGGCAAAACGCAGCCGCAAACATAGAGAATTCCAGCAAAAAGGGAAGGAGGAATCAAAAGGGCAAAAATCGAGGATGCGTCTTAACAGAAATACATTTAAACGTGACTGACTTGGATCTGGGATACGAAACCAAAGAAGAGCTAATTTTCCGGTATTGCAGTGGATCTTGTGATGCAGCTGAGACCACCTATGACAAAATTTTAAAAAACTTAACCAGAAAGAAAAAACTAGTCACTGACAAAGTGAAGCAGGCTTGTTGCAGACCCACAGCCTTTGATGATGACCTGTCCTTTTTGGACGATAACCTGGTTTACCACATACTGAAAAAACATTCCGCAAAAAGGTGTGGATGTGTCTGATGGCTGCATGCCAGCAGCGGTGCCAGTTTTGCATTCCTGCTATGATGCAAAGAGTGGGACCAAGGTTCCTGGGGATGTATCTGCTCAGAATGGAGAAAAGAGGACCAAGAATGCAGAATGAGGGGTCGTGAGAGCCGGGGGAGGGCGTGAGGCAGCATAGGAGGATGGAGGCTTTTGACGTTCTACGGGAAAGTAAATAAAAGCTCAGGTGGAGATGCCGATGGCTGGATGGCGTGCAGGCTCTCTTTCCCGTTTGACACAGTCCACCATCAGTGAGACCTGGATCCATGAGGAAATGTGCTTAAAAACACAACCCTGCCATAGCACACTGTGTTGTAGTTACACCATCCGCGCCAGGAAGCTTAGCTATGGACTAGCTTAGGAGTACCTTAGTCATCCCCTGTGCCCTCAGCTTTACTGAAAGGCACATTGTGCTGCTGCTCATTGAAGGGTGGTTCCTAAGCACTTAGGACAACTTCTAAGCTGTAATAAGATTAACCTCGTAAGTAAGATGATATCGGGCAAATATCAAAATTCCCAGTTCTCAAGTTCTTTAGGGCCAGTATCGATATGAAGCAAAACAGTTCCACTTACTGGTTAAGTTTGGTTATTTCCATCTTGTGTTTCTGCAGAACACAGAGTGTAGGATTTCATTCTTCTGCTACCTGTGAAAACGTTGTGTTTTTAAGCACTTCTTCCTAGTATGGTGAGAGAAATAACAAGCCCGGCCTACACAAAAATGTGTTTCTTTTGGTTTACAAAGGACTAATGTGACTTGCGTAACTACATTTCTATTTGGTCATTGTGAGTGAGCAGAGACTACTTGATGCAATGCATCCATTCAGAGTCATAAATATACAGAAGATATTTATTGAGATTAAGTTATTGTTATTTATTACAGTTCACTAATGAGTCTCCTTTCCTTATTTATTAAAGTTTCTTTTCAAAGGTGCCAAAGTAGAAGGTGCTTGGGGGATACAGAGAGACAATGGAGTTGGGAACAACGGTCCATGCGTTCGATTGAAAGTGTTAACTTGAATGCAAAAAATCACTTACTTTACCTTTTTTTTCTTTTAAGCAAAATCCTGATTATATGCACAAAATGTAGTGCCAAAGCCTGCAGCCCTTCCTCCTGTTCACTAACACTTTTGAAAATTACTGCAGCCATATATGCGCAGGAGCAGCAATGGCTCTGGACAAGTGAGGGTCGCAGGACTTGGCTCAACATTAGCGATTTGTTAGGAAAACTAATTTTAGTCGTATTTAAATGTAGCCACGTTTTTTTCTCACACTTTTTGCCAACTGACCTCATATAACTATTGACAGATGGAAAATAATCACGTTTAGCCTTATAATTTCTTGTTATATTTATTTAAGCTTTTCCTTCCGTATTTCCATATAGAAGAGGTTAAATCCCTCTTACTAGTTAGCCCTGGATTTAATGTAGCCTGCAGGTAAACAGTTGTGTTAAATAACCAAAGTGTTTTGTATAATTTGCTGAAACGTTACAGGATCATACCCACACAGCAGAACAGTCAGTTTCCTTAGGATGAGAGAGGTTGTACAGCAAAGGCATTTATAACTGACCGCTAATGCAAGCTCTTTTTCTGGAGACTTTTTTTCCCAAAGGAGCAGCAGTGCAGGTCACTAGACATACCTGACAACCCGTGAAGCATCAACTCCCATAAAAACAACAGGAAGAAAAAAAATCCCTACTGAAAACCAAAAAATGATAGTCTGACCTTTTATCTCATGCATGCAATGGCTTTCCGTACTCATTTTGCCCTGGGCCCCTTGGGGCGCCACAGAAGAAGGGTCTAGAGGTCAAAAAAGTCCAGAATAGGCATAGAAAGATATACCAGGTGTATGAAATGTAATTCAGCCCTGACCTCCACTGCTTTCATGGGTGGACAGAGGGCAGCCCCAGAGCCCACCCACAGAGTCCATTCTCGCACTGCCATGGGGATACCTTACCTTCCATGCTGGGCAGGGCTGGTACAGCTGATACCGCCACCAGCATCGGCATGATTTGGGCAATAAAAGCCTGCCAAGCATAGAGTCAGCTGCACTGCTGGGCGGTTGACCAGCGGCAGCGCTCAGAGGTGCGCTTTCCCTTGCCCCAAAGCATTTTCTGTGCAGCTTGAAGAGGCTGCAACCAAAGCAAATCACTATGTTCAAAATACAAAAGGGTAAAGTTTGTGATTTTTTTTTCTGTTTTTTTAGACCTTACTGAAGACAGGAGTGTGCTTTTCTGGAGTTTTTTACTTCACCTGCAATTTATGTCTCAGTCATTTGTGTTAATCAACCAAAGTTCTCTACAGACTTTATTTTTGTACAATATTCATTTTATAACTTTTTACAAAATAAAACTCATTTCTATTGTTATTTGGTTGTTGCTTGTGCTTCTTCCCCATTGTACCACTTCCAAGTTACAGTATTGCCTGGTTCCCAACCCCATGGGGCAATGCTGAAGGGCCAGCAAGCCCTCTACAAAGTGGAGCTTTCCCTTCCTATCTCACCAGCATCTTTAAAGTGTATCAGAGATGTCAGTAGCTTCTTAGCAGAACATAACATTAATGGGCCACTGCAATAAATGACTTGAAAACGCATGGTAAGCAGTGACACAGTAATCAACCCGGTTTGACTGAAGCCTGCTCTTACCCAAGCTGTCCCTTGCCCATGTGGGGCTGCAGTGGCTCTGTGGTGGCCTTGGCTAGGCACAGCCACAATTCCTGCACTCAGAGATTTGCATTTTGCTTTGCTAACCTGGGCATTACATCAGTTGGACTTAATTCCATCCGCTTTGGCAGTCCTTTTCCCTTTGTCTTTAAGTGGGAAAACACAACTTGAGGAATTTTCTTTTCCGCCACCATCACGGAAAAGATGAGGGCAGGTTTTGTGGCTGTGGCCAGCAACATGTTCTCAACTGTTTTGTGTTAAGTGCAGCAGTTCCCATCACAGAGCCGATGAGAAACGCATGCAGACTTACAGGTTTTGACACCAGGCTCTGTACTCCTCAAAGCTGCTACAGAGAGGAAGAGGGAGCATCTGAGCAGTGAGCCAGTAAGCAGGAGATCAAACACTCTTAATGTACAGCATATGGATGACGTGGTTTCATTTGTACCGAGTGAGGCCATGCACGCAGCTCTGGCCCAGCCACTGGAACGCAAAGCAAAGCTCCCAAGCACTGCTTTTGAAGCACATGGCATTGAAGGCGTTCTTCCTCACATGCCACTGCCTCTGCTCCTTGCAGCAGAAGCCCAGCCACCATGCACAAAGGCTGCTGATTGCAGTCTGGTTGGATATGGCACATATTAAATGTTTTGCATGAAAATGACCTGCAGCTGCACATTCAGGGGAGATCGTGCACTTTTCCAAGAGCTGGAGGGAGTGTCTACATAAAATACAACAATGAGGTACTCTGAAGGTTAATCTCTGACCTTATAGACCACACCTTCTGTCTCCTTTTATGTGGATGGGGAAGCACAAGGCCAACACTGAAGTCTTCCTTGGCCTTATCAAAGGCTTTGAGTAGGCTACATAATACATGGCAGGAGCAGATTTGCTTGCATGGAGCTGTTTCACGCTCCTTCCCCAACCTTCCTGGTGATATTGGAGCGAGCACATGGGGCTTTGCCATTGCAACCCCAGGCTCACCACTGCTAGGCTGGCACCTTCAGCCTCATTTTCTGGTTAAAGTAAGGCTTGCATTATCTCCCTGGCATTCTGCATGCATTAAAGCAGCTTGAAACCTTCAGCTGGCAGGTTGTGTAGAAGATTTTGAAAAGGACTTAAAATTTCATTTGTCATTAGATAGTGCCAGTGCTGGGACAGACGTTATGTTGCTGCTTGATTAGCAGGGCCAGCATTACCATGGGTCCCTTCTGGAAGGAGAAGATGTGTCTCAAGTTAGATAAATTATTTACAAGGAAAGGATGGACCAAATTAAATAATTATTTACACTTACACAATACTAAAATAAGGAGGATGTTAAGTTTTATTACTCAACATCTTGATATGGATTTTTTTTTTTTTTTTTTAATTCTGCATCAGGTTTTGTTGCATCAGTTAGCATTGTGCTGTCAGACAAGAAGGCTGATTAAGACTTGGGACAAATTATGAACATCTAAGGAAAAAGGAGGTATTTTGCAGGAGGGCATATTTAGTGACACAACTTGGAAATCTGGCGCTCAGTCCCCTCCAGCAGAAGGGATTGCAGCCATGCACATCCCGCAGGCAGCATCACCCACAGGCAGGGCATCCAGAGAGAAACTGTAATAATACCAGGTCCTTCTGCAAGCTCTCTGTGCACTCCATCCCACAGCTGTCTGGTGGTGCTGGTCTCAGTGCAGAGAGGATGAAGTAGGCAAAACTGTGTTTTGATTTTGGGTTGTTTCACCTCTGCCCGCAAAAGGGGAGAAAGGCCAAAGGCAGCCAGTGCCTCGGTCTGGAACAGAACAGGAGGAAACCAGCAGCAGCCTTGCTCCTTGCAATCTGGATGGCTAACCAAAAATACAGAGGAAAATATCAGGACGAAGAAAACAAATGGAGCTGACACATTGTATAAATAGGTCTTCAAATGTCACGCATGGCTGGAACAAAGATGTTTTGTTCCAAAGCAAGAGACAGCTTGAAATGGCTCGGTAATACACATTGAGAAGTTTGCTTATTTGGAACAGAGCTCTTCTAATGAAAAGGTTAATTGTGTTGCAATGGAAAACAAAAAAGGCAAAGCAGAGGCCAGGTCTTTACTCCTCACCCTAGCAAAAATTTCCCACTGGCTTGAAGCGAAGACTTTCTCTAGCGAATATCACAGGACTGAACTACTAACGTTACAATAAATTATACGGTAGCTGTATTCATGGGTCAATAAAAATAGCTAAACAAACCATATATTCTAGCAGTATTAACCCCAGTGGCTTTCACACAAGCCACAGCAGTGTCCAGTGAGAGAAACACAGTGCTCAGCTCAGCCTGATGCCGGGAAGTTTCCTTGGGCAGGCACCGAGCACCAGTACTCGAGGTCAGCACTGAAATGTCTTCACTTGCAGTTGGCTTTTTCACTTCAAAACTGCAGCATTTTATTCTCTTTTGCCCAAAAGGGTCAGTCACAAGTGTGGAAACCTTTCTGCTTTGCAGCTGAAGAAATGGCAAAAAACACGATGGGTTTCTGAAGGTTGGAAAGGGATGCTGTAATTACCCACAGGGCTGAACTTTTGTGAACAACTTCTCTAGCTTTTTGACAGCAGTCCCAGCCCTGGGCCACAGGTGCAGGTATCCTCCTGCTGCCCCAAATTTTTGGTTTCCTGCCTGTCAGCACACTGGATGAGGAACACTTCCCTCTCTGTCATCCCAGGGAAGGTAGATAAAAACATCAGTCCCTGGCCCAGAGCTGCACACCTTATCCCCAGGTGGTCCTAGCAGGTCTAAAGCCACCGACGTGCTCACCAGAGCTGCTCCACTGACTGTCGTGGAGTTACTCCAGTTTCACAGGAATGTAAATAAGTATATCAGAGCTGTTGATTTTCTTGGCAATATTCACATACAAATACAAAGACAGGATCCTTGTGCAATCCCCCTAGTCTTTCTGTTTCTGTTCCAAATTTCTCTTACTTATTTCACATGTCCTGGGATTTCCAGAGATTCAAGACATTTCACTGTGCTCTTACCAGGTTGCTAATTTCCCCTTCTTTTCCCTGTTTCCATTGGTGCTGTCTCACAGCTTTCTCTTCCTTGACTGTCTCATCACTCCCACATTAATCTCTGGCATTACAGATACTGTAAACAGGTTAAAAATCATTCCCCTCTCAGATACAAACAGGGCTTCAACAGGCAGTCCTTGTTAGCATTTGGTATTATTTTTGAGAGCAGCTTTATCTGGAGATGAAAAATTTCCTTAAAAAAACCCCAGACCTTAGAGATCAACTCTGGATAACTGAATTTTGAAAGACATGGACACTCCTTACCCACAGGACTAGGCAGGTCCTCTGGGGGTGAGAGTGACTGTACAGCCAGGGCAAGGATGAAGATCTCCCAATACCCTATCTCTGGTAGTGGCCCTCAGCTGGGAAAGGAAAGAGTAGAATAAAAAGGCAAATTGGGAGTGGTATTTTCCCTGGAAACCCCACCCCAGCTCCAACAATTTGCAGTTCAGGGAACTTTCTGAGCCAGATGTTTTATTGGTGTCCAACAGCCCTTGGCAGGTCTGTATCCCTGGGAAGGCACCCAACATCCTCCTCTGCGAATTTATTCTTTCGGGCTCCCCTGCACTCTGGGGCAATTTAATTCTGTGCAGTGTGAGCAAGCACTTCTCTGCTGGCACTAAACCTCCATTTCATCGACTGCCCACTCATTACTGTGTCCTGATGAGTTGCCAGTTTTTCTCCACCTTCGTAATCCACGTGGGTCTGTCCAACCTGAGGAGCCCTCATACCTCTCACCATCCATGCCTCCTCTATCTCTTCCAGTTGGACCACGTTCCTCCTGGGGGGAAGATGCTCCCATCAGGATGCTGGATGGAAGCAAACCCTGGATTTCCACAGAGGCACATTGATATTTTCTGTTCTGTTCTCCATTCTGTTTCCAATAATACCTTTCAGGTCCTGGATGGGGACTCATCAGAGGCACGGCTTCAGAGACAACACGTTGCATCCTTCTGGGAATCCCCTTCATTTAACACCAAACTTTTTGCCAAATATCAGGTCTAAACCCAACTAACTACAATTGTGTCGGTCTATACAAGATATCGAGTGGCAGCCAAAATAAGATTTCATTTTACTGATATGAAACCATTTTGTGCAGTCACTGTGGGGCCAGAAGGCATTGCACCAGGGCTGGGCCACTGTGCGGTACCAACAGATACCCACCTCCCAGAGCTGTCAATGCATGGAGACCCCAAGTCTCCAGGTTTGAGGCACCCAGCTGACTTAGGAACGTATCTTGTGTCTTGTGCTCACAGAAAGTTAATTAAAGGGACCTTGTCTTCCGGGAGCTACCCAGAGGGCTGCCTTAAATAAAGATGCATCATAGGCAATGAGTAGGCCCTTCTTACTAGAGGAAGGGATATGGCAGTAGCCCAAAGACAAGCAATGATGACCAAGTGCTGCTGCAAACAAAGGGTTCAGGGAGAACCCAAAATGTGGCGCAGGCCACCCCGCCAAGCTGTGATAATCAGTGAAAAAGGGGTTCTGTCAGGCCAGGAAACAAGTGGGTAAATGCAAAAATGTTTCCAAAAGAGAAAGTTTCTGTGGCTCCCACATGGACTGTGTGCCTACCACAATGAAGAAATGAAGACAACCTAAGGGGCAGGCATCTGGGGGGAGCTGAAGAAAGTCCTGCAGCAGTTTTTTCTCATGTTTATCTAGGAGGTCAAATTCTGCTAACAGCAAGTCTTTTCCTATGAAGAATATCTGGTTTCATTTCTACAAGTGGGAATCTCATTTAAAAATTCAGAGCAAGCCAGTGATAACAAGGCATTTTTGCAAGGAGTATGGAAACCTCCCTTTCTGATTCTGACAACTGGTGGAACAAAATTTGGAATAGTTAAAAAAAACTTCTCCAAAACCTTGGAATTTGTTCCATTAATCTATTAAGAAAGGCTTGGTAACACCTTAGGCTGATTTCTTATTGTCAGTAATATGTGACTATTATAGGACAATGCAAGTAAGTCTCAGTAGTAGACCATGGTTTATATTTGACTGTGAGTGAGTCTGTATATTATGGGCTAGTATGAACCAACGAAGCACCTCTGTGACATGATATCTCTTTGGCTAGCTGCTCTTGGGAGATGGTTTTAAATCCCTTTAAATCTTTGTCTATTCTTTTAGAATAGATGTGATAGTGGCCATATTTAATGTAAACAAATCTCATAGATTTTTCCTACACGACATCGGTTACATGACATGACATTTCCCTACCTGACATACTTTTTGCACAAGGTGAAATAATGCACAGCCTAAAATTGTTTCCCCATCCCCACTGTCTGAAGGATAAATGGAAAACAGGAGTGGCCAGAATCAGAGGCCACAGCAACACTATTGTATTTAGGACAAGAAAGTTCATTAAAAGTTTCATGTATTGGTTTAATTTACCCATCTCATGATAAACCATAAATCTCTGCTATCTTCTTTGACACTAACTACAGGGTCAGATGTGTACTTTAAAATTACACTGTGTGAAGGTTTTTGAGCAAATATGGTAAAGCCTCTCTTAAAAACAAAGGTAATCCCTCTGAGCCCACATGGTCTCAGTCATGTTTATTCACCTCTTCCAGTGTTATAACTCAATAAATACTGCTGTGGCTTAGCTAGGACAGCCACTAAATGTATAGTTTTATGGCTGAGTCTGCTCTCTGGTGCTCATTTAATCATGCGTTTTATTGTCAGCTCTTCTCAAACTGTCAAGCATTGTTCCTTATGAGAGAGAGAGACCTGGTTTCTGTAACACACATCCCCCCCAGTCCCACTCATCATTTGGTACTATTGCCTTTCTTGTCTCTAGCCTGTTGATGACATTTATGGCTGTTTTTTCCCCCAGAAATAGCATATTTTTAAAACAGGGCCTCTTTTTCACTTTTTAGTGCTTTGGCTCAATAATTTCTCACACTCTAGAAATGGCCCAGCTGATGTCTTGATATTTATATCCATCCCCATACAAGAGCCATAAGCAGCAGTGAAAACTCACTGTGTGTACTGATTTTGCCTTTCTTCAGGAGGCCCCATGGAAAAATCCCTTTCCTGCTCTGCTTACTAACAGAAATGCAGAAGCCACACATGCCGTGATCCACCGCACCGGGCTGCTGTTCTCTGTGCCTGGACTCTGCCACCCTCCCTGAGCACTGGCACTGTGACTGTGGGCAACAAGGCCAATGCACCTGAGAAATACAAACAGCTGCCTGCATTCACATCCAACAGAAGTCTACTACCAGTGGCATGACACTGCAAAGTGGTGGTATGTAAATGTGTAGCGGCCTCTGTTGTGCACAGGGGTTTACTGATGCTGTGGGGCTGTCTGTGTCCATATGAAGTCTCAGAACAGAATAGAATAGACTATTCCAGTTGGAAGGGACCTACAACAATCATCTAGTTTGACTGCCTGACCAGTTTAGGGCTGACCAAGTTAAAGCGTGTCCTCTGAGCCTCATCCAAGGAATTGCACACAAGGATCAGTGGGGAGAGATACTCCTTCACTGGTTACCAGCCTCATTTAGACCTACAGGGAGTCTCACAGACAACTGTTTAGCAAGAGGAACCAAGCAAATAATCTGCTCCTTGGACTTCTTAGTGTTTCCATGTACAAATATTTTAAGAAGAACAGTAAAGATTGACTGTTTTTCCTATGCTTTTTCAAACTCAGCTGTTTGTTTCTCCATCAGAAGAAGTCAGCTCAGCAAAACGGAAACCTTTTGTGATGACCCATCAATTCAGCCAAGGCTTTCTATGACAAGCAAAAAAGGGAGCTCAGTTCACCTCTCCCATGGATCTCACACAGCACTTCAGGCTATATGGCAAAGCTGAAACAAAGTGCTCTGGCATTGCAAAGATGAAATATCCTATCAGGGAAATCCTTAGCTACCCACTCCTGGCACTTCTCTTCCAATACTAGTCTGCAAGTAGGTTGTGTCCATCCTGATAAGTCCTGTGATCAGCCAACTGATGGGATGCTAATCAGGGTAGACATAGTCACACTTTCTGGGACATGGTGAAATAAAAAAAAACAAAGCAGAAAAAAGCCACTCCTTTCTGATAGCTAACCACTACAGAACCACCCTGCTGAAGACAATGAGGACAGCAACAACTTTCACATCATCAGTTTAAGAGGAGGAAAATCACTTGAAAAGAGAGTCCTAATACTGCATTAAGTTGCACAGTTGTAATCTCATCATCCATGTGCTTTCTAAGTGTTCCCCAAAAGCCTAACGCTTGCTCTAGACTGCCTGTGCTGCTGAGAATTGCCAAAACTGCTTAGCAAACAGGACGGATGAGAGCGCAGTGAGAAAGCAGAAAGGTCCTTGGATCTGGGAGGCCGGGCTGCAACATCAGTATTTCAGCCCAGCTGAAGAAAACCTTCTTTTTGAAATCTTACAGAGAGCAATAAATGTGTGTTTCCTGACCTCAGCAGGGGTCTGGCTGAGAGGAGCCCATTTCAGTTGCCGAAGCCGTGCACATCAGCTTTGCAGATTTGCCAGCTCCCTCTGCAAGATGGCCTGCAACATGTGTACACATGGTATCTGGCAACAATAATTCAGAGAAAATGAAAAATGCTTCTCATTCATTGCAAACAAATGGCTACAGTGCAATCCCAGGCAAACTTTCCCAAAGCAGGCAGCTTCCCGGATTAAAAAAGAAGGGAGTGAAAAGAGAGTGGGGGCCCAGGGAACCCCCTGACAGGAAACGCGTGGGAACGGTTACTTCAAAGAAGGGAGTAGATATTGAGGGAAAGAGCAAGTTTCCAAAAGCAGTCTTTGCTTTCTGTTCTGGAAGAGCGGAGCTCTGCCTGTGGCCAGCACAGGCGCTTGCACATGCACTGCCAGGGCTGCAAACCGCAGCCACCATCAACGCCTTGCTCCCAGCATGGACACTCGTTGCTCATCGCCAAGTTATCCCCCAGACAAGTACTTCTGGCATTTTAAAGCCCTGTGACTCTGCAGGTCTGGACACCTTCTGAGGAATACAGGCTTTCATTTACTTCCAGGTTTCTGCCTTGTAGAGGCCTTGTCTGCCAGAGCCTGTGATACCAGAATTCGAGGCCACTGGAAGAGAGAACCCACGGAGAAACTTTAGAGGGCAGCCCCAAAGCATGTCTAAACAGGAACGTTCTAGATGAAGGCACCAGAGCCATGACAACGAGTAACTGCTGACATGGCTCAGAGCTGCTTAGCCACACAAAATTTGAGGAAACCAACCTGTCTGTCTCTGCATCCACACCTTTACTTGATGGTCCTCCTCAGTCTCCTGATATAAAATTGGCAACTATTCAGAAAAAGGCTCAGCAACTGTGTGGAGAAATGTATGGCATATATACTACTGCCAAGTGTGAAAAAGCTACAGCGTGTAACGTAGGTAAGAAAATAAACCACTTTTATGAAAAGTATGATAGGACATTCAACTTGGATTTGGATTGTATCTGGTGTGAAAGCTAAGGCATATTAGTATGTGTGGATAAAATTTAATTCTCGTTTTACCTTTGGCATACACATATTTATTTATACATGTCAACAGTGTATACAGTACAGAGTTCATAAGTTGTCTTAGTGGTAGCACCTCAATGCAAACATAACAAATTTCATAGTCAACAGTCAAAATGCTAAAATCAATAGCTCATCTGATCTCTCCAAACCAATTGCAAACTGAAAGATTCATTGTGGCATTTCTATTATCGTTGGTTTAAAAGCTATAAATGTGCTTTCCTGAAGGTTTACAGGGAATAACCGCTGGTGGCAACATCACCTGGGAGTCACAACGGGAGGCCTTTGGTTGGGAGTTGTTTTGCTTTCCCTTGTAAAAGCTCTGTTGTGTTTACTTCACTGAAGTTTAACTTGGCTATGATTTCATGACTCTTGAATTCACACTGCACCCCAGCCAAGCCATAGAATAGCTAAAGACTCAATAAAGATGAGTGACATCATTAACCCAATACAGTAGCTATTCAGATGTATGCTGTGGTCTCCTTACATAATCACCTAATTTTAGCTACTGAGTGAGCCACATACAGTACCACAGTGTATTATGAGCTCTGAATAACTGTCTAATATCCAGATGCTTCTTCCTAGGTTATTTTATTTTCCTGGTTTAAAATTATTTCCTTGCACAAATCTTAAGGTGTTATTTTCCCTTAAGCAAACCCCCTCTTCAAAACATGCTCAAGGCTTCTGCTGCTCCTGATCACCTTGACACATCATTAGTTGGTCATCACAGTTGTAAAGGTGTTCATGGCACAGGACCTTAGCATTTTATAATGACTGTCAATGAGAACAGACTTAAGAAAACAGCAAGGTGACACAAGCTTTAATTTAAGCACCAGACACACACACATGCTCAAGTAAAGCCACCTGGTTTGCTGAAAGTAGCCGTTTCTTGTAGTTTTACAAAATATCTATGCAAATTATTTTTAAACCAGAAATACTTTTGGGCAAGGATTTGTTTTTGCTACATGCTACAACAGCAGCATCTGCAAGCCCTAGTCCCTGCAATTAATTAATAGCAGACACATGCATATTTGATGCCATTTATAGGTACAAACTCCAGATACAAATTAAATGTGGTGGCTTACACATGCTAGCGGTAGTGTTGGAAATCCCTCAGATGGACGTTCCACCTTTGAAAAAGATGTAAGAAAGTTGGGTTTTCATTGCAGGAATCCTACGCACAATTTGCACCCCAGGTGCTGTACACGCCTTCCATATTATGCACACCACATATACAGGCTCCACAGATTGCACCACATGCAAAACCAATCCAGTGATCCTATTTGATCCAATTTACCTTCAGCTTTTTGTCTGATATTTTTACATAACTATGCTCTAGCAATGAGAATCATAGGTTTAAAACCCTCCCTATTTCTGTAGTGTTTTTCATGTAAATGACTTCAACACACTAAATCTCAGTTCTGATTGCTAATTGCTCAGAAGTTCCTGTGCCTGTAGAAAGTTATTGAAGAGGTTGATGGTTTTCTTCACAATTACAGAAAAGAAAAGATACAAGACTATCTTCAGTGCTTGTACCAAGGCGCTTTATTATGGAGAATGGAGAAGGAGATTACATGTAAAAGCCAACTCACATGTTATGATCCCCAAAACCAGAGTTCTGTTAATTCCCCCCATTCCCATACTGGACATTTGACTTACTTTCTCTCTTGGCACACTCTCCCTTGCTGCTGCCCAGAACTGTTCTCCAGTGGGGAGAGCTGGCAGCCGGTCCCCCTCCCTTGTGTAATCAACTAGCTCACCTCAGAGATATGCTCACATTGTGCTGGCGCAGACTCACTTCTTCCACTTTGCAGCGCTACAATCTGCAGACAGAACTCTGGCCTGGCTTTCTGTCTAGTTAAAACAAAACTAGTGTCTTTGTGACAATTTCTGGAAAAACAAACATGTAAAACCCAAGGCAACATCCTCTGCTGGCTTAAGTAATGGCAGCTCCTTAGCACTCATTTCCATTAGCAGGGGTGCTGGCTCTTGAACTCCAGTTCACTCTGCGCTATTGGCACAATATTTTTGATTGTGGTGTTAGCAGGAGTCAAACAAATCATGTTAATGTTGGGAGATGAATGTTCGTGCTGCAGAGGGCAACTAGCTGTGCACAGCTTTCCCTCCCCAAACATCTACTCTGTCTAATGATACCATGGTAATTAACAATAAAAATTCTCCATGTGGTAAAAACTGACTATAAAATTCCCCGTAAAAAAATCACATTTAATCGACAGATTCAAAATTAAACCAAAGCCCAACCATACAGGAATGCTGAGCGAAGCAAACAGGAATGCTGATCGTGCCTTGGGACAAGGAAGACAGTCTAACTGTCCCACTGGGATCCTGTCTGTTTGTCTACGCATTTATAAACAGTGTAAGCGAAATAGCAAGGCTTGATTCTGCCCAGGACTGTCAGATTGCAGCCCCTGCATTCATTCCTGCAGGCAGAGGGCCCTACGTTTGAGATTCCAATCATTTTTAATTAAAAAAAACCCCTGGCTTCCAAGTAGTGCAGCGTGATTCAGTAATAAACATCATCAGCGCTGAGCCTGGGTTGCGGAGAGCCGGGGCAGCACCCTGGCTTCCCAAAGGAACTGAAAAGTTCCTTGGTTGGGCACAGAGAATGGGCACCAGGAGGAGCAAGTTAAGGAGCAGAGTGAACGCAGACAAGCACAGAGCAGAACTACGTGATGTGTCAGTCAGGGTATATTTCCAAAGGAGCCATTTCGACCTCAATTGCCAGTGCGATATGCCCAAAACCTGAAGGATTCAGTTTCTCATGACAACCAAATGGCTGCTGATGCAGTTACACAGCATTGTTTGTAACTCAGTTACAGGCACAAACACACAAAATTTAGATTACAACCATAAGATAAGAGTATTTCCCTAGTTTGAAAAGATGTCTTACAGACTTACCCGCAGCAGAGAGCTGCTCATAAAGAGCACCAAAGGGACACTGAAATAGCTGAACTATATTCCTAGAACTGCCACTGACCTGACTTTGATTAACTCTCCTTATCTTGTATTTCTGTTTCTTCAATGTTGCAGTAATAGTTGTTTTTCCCATTTAGATTCTTAGAGAAGATGATACTATCTCTGATCATAAGTTTGAGAATAAAATCCTGAACTTGAACAAGGATTCTTGTAGTACAGGATAAAGGGAAGGTGGGAAGCGGGGATACTCTCTAGAATTTGATGAAGTTATTTTACATCCCACCTCCCCCAAAGAAAAAGAAAAACATTTAACAACTTCTTTTACAGAACTGTTTAAACTCTTTTGTATGCCAGAGTAGGACAGTATGCTGGACAGTAAAACAAGTGGTTAAAAGAAACCGAAAGAATTTATACCACTGTGATACTTATCTCATTTCCAGAAGTAAAGCTTCCCTTTCATCATTTTAGTGTAAACATGTGTTAAAAGCTAGTAAAAATTAACAAAAGAATCCCACAAATGGACATTTTATAGACCCTCAACCAAAAAGATTATCACCTTGTGAACAGCAAAATCTCTCACTGCATTTGGGAATGTGACAGCTGTCACCTTCATTGAAACCTTCTTCTGTAATCTTTCTTGCATTACAGGATGATTTACAATGTTTTTGGAAAACATTATGGAACCTTTGAAAGTTGATTCATTAATTTTTTTATGACCATGGGCTGTGCTGCATGAGTGTGCATCATCTTCATTCTTCACCTTCATATTACAATCAGCCTGGGGTGCCCATCTGCCAGCCCCACCACTCCTGGAAAGGTTTCCTAAAAAAGTGTCAGTGCAATAGGATCCCACAAGCCTGAACTTCATAGCTGAGGATAACCAAAAATGGGTGCCTCAGCACTGGGGAAAATCTCACCAAGAAGATAATTTTCAGCACTATGTCAGTCTAACTCTCTCCTTTTTTTTTTAATTTTTATTTTTCCATTTTGTGGCTCTCTGGGCTACTCCAGTGCATTGTTCCATTCTGCAAAGGGTTAATATCAGTGTTTTGCCTAAGTGTATCCCAACTGGGGTGAGGGAGACTCCTGTCCCTCAGCTTAAAATACTTACCCTAGATTCTTCCGCTTGTTCCTTCATTGGCTCTGCCTTTCATTGATTACATGGGCAGCTTCAGTTTCTCTGGTCCTCTACATTTCACTGAAGATACTGCCTTAATTAAGGTAAATATCCCCCCAGATAACTGCTCATCCACATGGTTGATGCACCACTTGAGATAAGTAGCATGTTATTCCTTGGGCATAATTCCCTGCATAGCATGTCCCCATCGACAGAAGAAACAATGTGCGTACACACATATGTGTATACAGATGATTGTCACATTACAGACAAAGCTGATCTCAGTTACTTTATCATATGACCTGTTAATCTGCAAGTAGATTATAATTTGAACCATCAGGTTTTGTCATGTAATTTTTGCTAGTGTAACACAGAACACTCTTTTCAGTATAATTTTCTAGGCAATCCTTAGCATTTAAGGATAATCTGCCTCGTGGTAGTCACCAGTAGTGGTGTTACTGCAGGATGAGGAAGAGCCTTCTGTGAATCAGGAGCCTGCTGTGCTGGCATTGTCCAAACACCAAATTTTACAAAGATCGTGGATCTGGAAGTTAAGCATGGGCTGTTCAGTAAATTAACAAACCAGGAAGTATTTTCCACCTTACTACATATGGACAATTTATAATGGGCTGGCAAATCCAATATTAGGCTTACTTTTTCATTATTGTATTTTCTTGACATACATTTCCTTGAAATCTCTATATACTGTATACATGGGGGGGCAGGGGGAATGGACAGATGGATGACACGATCAATCCCCAAAATGTTTAAAGGTTGTTTTTACAAGGGAAAAACGTCTGTCGCAACAACTCAATATTCATGAGAAACTCTAAAACAGAGCACCTGAAGCACATCTGTATGGATAACAGCACGGCTAGGAAGAGATCAGCAGAATTGCTTTCTGAAATGTGAAAATTTCCAAACTAGAGACAGAAAGAAAGAGATAAAAAGTCTCCTATCTTTCCTTGAAAACTCTAGGATTTTAAGGATGCAAAGAGCTGCAATTAGCAGCAGGACAGACAAAGCAGATTTTTAAAGCCAGTAGGAGAAAAGAGTTTGCCTCTCAGAAAGCCAGCTAAATTTGCAAGACTGCAAATAGAAAGGAGTACTTTTAACTTGTAGAACACGTGACATTAGCATCTGGTGCTCACAAAAGGAGACCCCTCTATGCTGTATTTACCAAGCCGATTTTCAGACGAAAGCCATCTCAACCGCTTTTGCACTCCACAGTGGCTGCGAGACAGAACATGCTATGTTCCCAGTCTGGTTGTCACTCAAGCTGCTTGGTCAGGAGCAATCCTTTTGGCAAAAGCTCCACGTGCATTTTTTCGTCTGCCTTGTCAGAGGAAACACAGAAACACAAACTGCCATCCACCAGCTCTGGTGTAACTGAGAGTCAACCCACCAGAGAGGAAAAAATAATCTGCATTTTGAATTATTGTTTTCCAGATATATTATCTTGCATTTGTCAGGGTGACTCCTTGTTATTTCCTGCTTCTCTTTTTTCAGTGGTGTTTGCAGTATTCATCTGCATCATCTGTTAATTTCATTAACACTCTGTTTAATGATCTCGACGGGGGTAGTTTAAAATGATGTTACATAAAACCGGACATAAACTCCCTATTCCTGCAGCATCCCACCGATCACCTCCCACTCATCTCTGTGCCCTGTTACTTATCATGGCCTGTTCCCTCGTCTTCTGCAAGAGCTCACGCTGTGTTCATATGACACGCCATTTTCAGGTGAAAATTCCTGAGTCACCGGGCCTTAGTTTCTTAGTCTGGGTTTGCTTCTGGTTTTCCTTTGACTGACATATTGTGCCTTTAAGGACTGAATTAAATTTCTCTGAATCATTACAATAATAACACAGTTTTGCCCCAAGTCTGTGATGTACTAGTAAGCTATGGGGACATGGCTATAGGCACTTTATTGTTACAAATTATAGTGGTATTATTGTAACAAACTGGAAACTTCATATTCTCCCCAAAATGTTAAAATAAATGTATGTTTTTAGTATTAACTCAGCCACTTGATTAAAATATATATCAAGACACATTGAAATTATTCTGTGAATCATCAAGCAGATCTTACTGGAAAATGCCATAAAAACTTAGAACCATTGTGATAACATTGCTTGCAAAGGCTATTTTGAAGATGCTGACCTCTCTATTTGGAATATTCCTGATGTTTGCTTCTGCTTAGTCAGGTAATTTTAAATGAAAAGCCACCTGCAAACTGTTTATAAACTTCATCACAGAATTGCCCCCTTACTGATGTCACAAGTCACAGTGTTAGAAAATCTGAAGTTTGTTTGCCAAGAGATGTCTTTTATTAGAATCACATGCAGACTCCTAAGTTTCAGAGTCCTTTGTTTGCCTAACCATTGCAAACTTAGGTTTCACTGTACTAGAGGGATGCCACTGAGTGACAAGGGAAGTGAATAATACAGAAAAAGAATAATCCCCAACTGGCATAGAATGGCTGCACTACCACTTGTGCAGTTTATGTGGGATGAAGAAGCATGTGTATATACAACACTACAAACACAAGTAGTAGTAGTAGTAGTAGTAGTAGTAGTAGTAGTAGTGGTAGTCGTAGTACTGAAATAGTCTGTGTAACAATACAGTTAAAACTGTTATACACACAATCCCTAGCAGGTATCCCTTCTCACCCATCTGTCATCCCTCTGGGTCCTAAACTGATGGCTCGAGTCTGAGGGGCAAAGAGAAGATGAGTGTTGTGACAAGTTTTTAGCATCCCTAACTCTTTGCCAGGAGATTGGTGTTGATGGGGAGTGGGGTGGGGTGTTTCTTCCTCCTCACTCTAGAATCTGCATGGGATTATTTTTATACATTTTGCAAGACACACTAATCCCTTGCTCTTTCTTTGCTGTTCTGTATTTCCATGTTACGGTCAGATTTACTATATATGGCCTGCTTTATATTTGTTAGATACTTGATTTTTTTCCTCTTTGCCATCCCTAAAACCAGCTTATCCAGCTCCCAAAGTTGCATTCTCTGAATGACCAGTAATTACCACTGGCAAGTTCCTGGTAGCCCCAGGGCTGCTGGTATAGTCCCATGTCCAAACCTTCAAAGCCTCTGCTGTCACCCCCTGCCTGTGCTCCTCTATGCGGCATTTTAATTCTAGAGTCATCAATAGTTCATTCAACACAGAACAACCACATGGAGTTAATACTTGCCAGTTACAAAACCATGAATGGTAACAAGAGTTTCCCCATCCTTGTACATAGCTAAGTAAAACCTTAAACAAATGAAGCAGCAGTCACCTGGTTGTTAGACAGAAGAAGCTCAGACAAAGCTGCAGGCAGCCCAAGACAGGTCCAAACCCAGGCAAGTCCTGAGGCCTGCTAGCTTAACCCAAAATGTTGGCCTCTTACTAGCAATGGTAACTCTGTACTAAAGGGCATCCTAGGCTGCACAACAGATCCACAGAATCAAGCTAAGTAACCCAGGATGGGGATGGAACAGAAATGCATGTTTCACAGTCAGGTGCATACTCTGCAGAAATCAAGCAGAAACACCAAGATACAATTTCCAGTCTACGAACAACAGTGCCCCGGAGATGTGAAAAACAGAGATACTGGGTGGTCAGTGGCATGCAAAGAATAGAAGTACAGACAGTGGCCTGAAGACAGAGACTTCCAGAGAAGATCTCAAACAAGGTCCAAGCTCCTGAGCATTTGAGCACTATGGAAACATGTACACTAAGTGTAACCTAACACCTACAAGCTGAGTGTCACATACACTCCTGTGTTCTTAAATCAGCTGCAGTGCAGTCCCAGTGATCTTGACAAGCATTAGTAATGGGCTAGAAAAAATGCCCAAAGATGTTGATTTTCAGTAAAATGCTCCTGAGGCCACTGGAAGAGCAGATGGTGAACAGGAAAGCTGTGGAACAAGAGACGTTGCTGCTTCCATCATCTTTGGAGTTTTGGGAAGTCAGTGTGTGGGCAACACAACCACCACAAGCAAGGCAACACATCTCATAGCAGTATCACAGCTCTCGGCAGGTGTGAATGTAGTAATTCAGTCCTAGCGTAGGTCAGGCCAGATGTACATCTATAGGTGTGTGGCTAGCCTTTACTGCTAACTCACAGATTATACAAGATTATAGCAGACGACATTTTTTGTTATAGAAGAAGAATTAAAGTAAGGGAGAATTCAGGATCAAAACACCTAACTGGGACAGGCTGGACATATGTTCAGAATGTGGAGTGTTTGTGCTGGTTTTGCCTAGGATAGAGTTAATTTTCTTCACAGTAGCTGGCATGGGACTGTGTTTTGGGGTTGTGCTGAAAACAGCGTTGGTAATGCCAAGAGGTTTTCATTACTGCTGGGCAGTGCTTACCCAGAGTCAGGGCCTTTTCTGCTCCTCACCCCACCCCACCAGCGAGCAGGCTGGGGGGCACAAGGAGTTGGGAGGGGACACAGCTGGGACAGCTGACCCCGACTGACCAGAGGGGTACTCCGGACCATAGGACATCAGGCTCAGCATATAAAGCTGGGGGAAGAAGAAGGAAGGGGGGGATGTTCGGAGTGATGGCTTTTTTAATTCCCAAGTAACTGTTACACGTGATGGAGCCCTGCTTTCCTGGAGATGACTGAACACCTGCCTGCCCATGGGAAGCAGTGGATGAATTCCTTGTTCTGCTTTGCTTGCGTGCATGGCTTTTACTTTACCTATTAAACTGTCTTTATCTCAGCCCATGAGTTTTTTCATTTTTACTCTTCTGATTCTCTCCCCTTCCCACCGGGGGAGAAGTGACTGAGCAGCTGCATGGTGCTTAGCTGCCATCCTGGGTTAAACCACAACACTACTGGAATGCTGAACACAAGGAGGTCTTGAGGTCTCCCACATCTAACTGTTAATGTCAGAAGGATTCCTGCTGGACACAAAGGGACAGAGCCATTAAAAAAATCCTGAAACCAAAGGACATGAAGACAATCCAACAATTTCTAGGAAAGCCAACTGTTTTTCCAAAAATTTCTGAGTATATTAACTAGAAGCTTATGAACACTTAAAAAAATTAACACTGTATGAAACATTTCCCTCCCATACATATGGGAAACCTTATGGATTTGCCACTAACCGCCAACTTCAATAGTGGCTTAGCAGAATGAACAAAGAATACATTTGTTACATCTGCTGACAACTAGAGGCTGTAAAAAGTTGCAGGCACTTTTTGGCCAGAAGAAAATTCAAAATAATCTGAACGAAATGGTGATGCATTTTGAGAAAATGCAATGAAATTCAGTATAAAGGACAAAATCCAACACTTAAGAATAATACATAACCACTAGACAGTGAATTGGCTGGGCAGCAGCTTTGTAGTGGAGGTTCTGGCGTTTGGGGGGTTTAGAACCTGAACACAAACCTGTAATGCCAAACTACAGAGAAAAAAGTGACTGTAATGAGACACGCAAACATTTTTCCTGTTTACTCAATAGTGCTACAAAAAGTAGCTCCATCTGACACACTGAATACATTGTAGGCACTACACTTCAAGAAATGTGGACAATCAGAACAAGGCAGACAAAAGCAAATAAATGATGATATGCCAGAAAATATAAAACATAAAGGAAAACTGAAAAAATAAGGAGACACAGGAGAAGATAATAAAATTAAAACATAATAAGAATCTGCTGCAAAGGGGAACGTCATAAACTGACTTTCCTGGCTGCTGGGAACAGGATAGGAAATAGTGGGCTTAAATTGTTGCAAGAATGTTTTTATTAGAGATTATGAAAAATTTTCTACTGCTAAGAAGAATGAAGCATTGGAACAGATTGTTTAGGGAGATTGTGCGGTGTCTACCATGGGAGCATTTAAAGAGCTGATCCAATAAATGTGCCAGAACTGGTTCAGGTATAACTGTAACTTGAGTCAAGGATGGACTACATAACTTCTCAAGGACCCATCCAGTCCAGTTTATCCACTGCAGGTATTCATCTCTTGTATCTCCTATTTCATGATATAACAAGGAAAAAGGCCAGAGCCCGCAGGAATACTTCTTTGGAAGAGTAAGAAAAATCGTTAAGTACCAGCTCTGATATACAACAGCCCTGCATGTATTGGCTATACTTTCTGAATCAGCCTTCTTTTGAGTACAAGATGAACATACCGTCTGATCATCAGCCGTTAAAAAAATCATAAACTATTGCCAAGGCACTCAAGCAACACATAGGTTATGGAGATTCCAACAAGCTGATTTGAGTATAAGACACTGCTGCCAAAGTGGGAGACTGTCAGCATGCTCCAATACCTTTGCATGTAGGATGGGAAGCTTTGACAACCAAAGCAAATTTCAACCAGGATGATATGCTATGGACAGAGAAATATCTTGTGTTTCAGAGCTATCCAGACTGCTTGAAGCAATTAGATGCTGGAGTCCCAGTGGAAGGATTGAAGTGCATATTGTATACAAAATTCTGTTTAAATGGGATTAGCCAAAAGTCTTAGCAGATTTAAAAACTGATGTAATAAGATGAGTCTATGCTTCAATGCCAGGCAAGCATAAGGACATCTCTGCTAGCCAACTATACAGCTCTTCATTTACATGTATGCATGAAACAGTTCAACAGATGAGAGCAGCTCAGGGGTCAATAACAGGGGACAGAACCTCACAAAATCCTAGCCTACCCATGGTAAAAAGTCAGAACAAGCCTGCTAATTTTTAATGAGGGTAACTGTAGGGCTTTCAGTAAGTTCCCATTGCTGAGTGACAGGCTGGGAGGACATACAGGCCTTTAACATAATGAGGCAATAGAAAAGGGATTTTGCAACACTACTGTAACTAACAGGCCACATCAAAATTCAAATGATTCAGTATTAAAGGAGGATGTGAGCTACAAATGTCTCAAGCTGGACACCGCCAAAGGCATCAGAGGTCAAAGAAACTAATGGATAAAGATCTAACCAAGAGGATGGCAGTTTGGCTTAGCACTGCCACTCATTGCAAAACACTCCTCAGGGTCCAGCAGAGATTGAACTGACAGGATAAAGGTTCATGGTTTCTCTTCCCATAATGCATATTTTTCTATAGCCCAACAGAGAAAAGGCAGGTGTGACAAAGAACATCAAACTAGGCATGTAATTATAAGCAAGGAACCAACGACTGGAGGCCTCTGGGCACAAATTCACAGTTCTTGCTATCAACAACAAAAAACAGAGGCAAAAGTATCATCTTCAGTAAATTATAGGTCATAGGAAGTAGGCCACGGAGGAACTTAAACAACCATAAAGTAGTTGCAAAGAGCCAGAGGAAAAGTGCCAGGACTCAAAGACAGCCTTAGCAATCTTCTCACCTGTTGCAGAAGACTTAAAAAATAAGTTAGGACAAAGGAATAAGGAGGATAGGACAAGACAAAGGACTACAGAGTCAAATTAAGACCTCTATACCAACAGCAGCAACACAAACAAGGAATGGGAAACCAGGCTGACCACTAGCTCATGGGCTGCAATGATCTGGCAGGAAAAGCCTTGGTCCTACGGACACGCATGTAGTACTTAACAGCTGGTCTTAACCAGTCATTAGCACAAAGAACAAAAGACCATAAATTGCTATAAAGAAACATCTAGAAGCTGTACAGAACATAGAAAGAAAAAGCCAGGTTTGGAGAAAGCACCGCGGAAGCCATTCTGCATGCCAAAATGCTAGTGATGATTGTGGCACCTCTGTAAGCAAGTCTTCTAAGGAAGCAAGCAAACAAAAAAAGCCCACCTCGTTTCAGAAATATGGAAACAGAAGCCCATCTGGACTCTGGCCACATTAACACTAAATATGGACACATGGAGGACCAAGATTAAAGCTTGGCAGTTACTAAAACCTAGGTCCTTCGTGAAGCTTAAAAGAAAATTAGGTTCATAAAATAATAACACAAGTATAGTTTCTAATATTGCAGTTTGCATGTAGAGTTCCATCTTTCATACCAAATATTTAATCATGTTAATATTTTTCATGTTAAGATTTTTCCCTGGACAATTCAAAGGTTTGCTGTCCCAATGTCCTGGGTTTGGCTAGGATAGAGTTAATTTTCTTTCTAGTAGCTGGTATAGTGTTATGTCTCAGATTTAGTACCAGAATAATGTTCATAACACACTGATGTTTTCAGTTGTTGCTAAGTAATGTTTAGTCTAAAGTCAAGGATTTTTCAGCTTCTCATTCCCAGCCAGTGAGAAGGCTGGAGGGGCACAAGAAGCTGGGATGGGACACAGCCAGGGCAGCTGACCCAAACTGGCCATAGGGATATTCCATACCATGTGACGTCATGTCCAGTATACAAACTGGGGGGAGTTGG
>NW_010972556.1:3067143-3211905 GCF_000737465.1 Haliaeetus leucocephalus
GGGTGGGGCGGGGGGGTGGGGTGGGGGGGGGGGGGGGGGGGGGGGGGGGCGCCGCGGATCGCTGCTTGGGAACTGATTGGGCATCTGTTGGCGAATGGTGAGCAATTGCATGGTGCATCACTTTTTTTGTATATTCCAATCCTTTTGTTATTATTGTCATTTTATTATAATAATTATTATTTTCTTCCTTTCTGTCCTATTAAACTGTTCTTATCTCAACACTTTTTCTTTCCCAATTCTCTCCCCCATCCCACTGGGTGGTGGGGAGTGAGTGAGCAGCTGTGAGGTGCTTAGTTGCTGGTTGGGGTTAAACCATGACACCCCAGTATGGTCAAGCACACTGTTCATATCTCCTTCCCGACTGGATTATCTCTTACCACTGAGCTGTTCAAGATTAAAAACTGCTTTTAAAAATGTGTTATTTGCCTTATTGGTGAATATGCCTGAAAATCCAGTGTAAGGACTATGGCAAAACAACCAAGCCGAGAGTGAAGGTGTAAGTACAATTTAAGTTAGTTTTAAATCTTTCTAATACATACCTGCACAGGCACTCTTTTAGATTCTAGGCCACTAAAACAGTCATTCAAGACAATTAATCGCTGAAGTCATAACGAACTCTTAGAGAAATTCTAACAGAACTTTTGCAGGGTTCACTTACAGAACTCATTCTTCTAAGAATTAAGAAACAAGATCTAGCTGATATGAATAAATAACATAGAAGGAGAACCTCCCATCAAGCTCAGAGAACAGCTGTAGCATTTTTCCTCACCTGTCTTTCCCTGCAGCTCTGCTGCCTAAGCCACACTGCCTCAGTGAACACCTAACAATAGACTGACTAACTGTTAATATTCAGCCTAAAACCAAGGACATACTAATATCTTAAAAATCTTATTCAAGATTTTATAGAAATCTATTTGAAAACACTTTATTTTGTAGTGCATTATTTGCATGAAAAGAAGACAAAAAATAGCCTTAAATGAAACAATGCCATTTAATGTTTATTTGCTGAGGGGTACATTGCATAGGGAGGTCTTTAGCATGTCTTCTTAACAATAGCTGCTTTTCATCTGGTACTTCTTTTTCTCCTCCATTTACTGTCCATCTAGCTATTAAGTCCTTCATTCTACATACTACAGCTGCAATTGTAAATTAAGCTTTGGTTTGCTATTCTACATAAGTATGTAATAAAATATTTTTACAAGGGACAAATACAAGTTGTTTATTATTTAGTGAGGTTCCACTCTTATCAAAAGACTACACTGAGTGAAAGCAGTGGAAATATTTTGTCGTGGCAATGTTATGACAATGCTCATTGCACCTTTTGAAGTTGGGCTTACTTTTCCCTAAAGCACAAAAATGATGATTGAAAAAGAAAGATAAGCCTGGAAAAGAAAATCATACAATGAAATAGTGATGCAGAACAATGCTTAAAAAAAAAAATCTAAGCTCTGCTGACTATCGGGGCCGCATGCCTGAGGTTAGGAAGGTGATTAAGTGCTTTGCTAAATATAGCCTTAAAATATGCCTTCAGAATCTATTCATAATTAAGAAAGCTTGATTGTTTATGATGTCTATTACTCTCTACTCTTAGTAGAAATGCAGAGTACTTGCTATATTGTATATTATTATAATCACAATACTTAGCATATTGTGTATTATTATAATCACAACATAAATGCCTAAAACTAACCTAGGTTCCTTTCTCCTTCTCTAAAGGACTTTAGTTTTAAATCTGTCCTTCACTCTATGACATTCAGAATTGCAATTTTTTTGTGAAACAATGAAAACTTTCAATATTTAAGAAACCACTTTATAAAGGATAGTATCAGTCTTCCGAGAGTGTGAGGCAGTATATACATAATTCAGGCATACAACAAAGTCAATAGATACAAAAGATCTGGTAACAAATACACAGCTCTGCTCTATCGTGACACTTACCAGTACAAACTAATAGGGACAGGAAGCCTGAACAAAACTCTGCATCAAGTAGGCAATAAACATGTTAGTTTTATTAAACCAAAATATATAATTGTCCATTCCTATTTCATATTTTTGCAAAATAAAAGCTGTACAAAATACTACTGTGAGATACTATACATACTTTAAAGGAACATCATTCAAATAAGGATAGATACTAGAAAATGTATTTTCAAAAATCAGACAGAAGTGTGAACTAAATTGGAACCTGTGTGAGCACACAAATGAACTAAACTGGATTATTCCACATTAATTAATTTAAATAAAAGTATAAACTTTGTTACACTTGTAACAAAGGGAGTAATTTGTTACATCTTAACTAGAAAAAATAAAAAGGAGTCTAAGAAACTGTATCATTTCATTTATATACTTGAAATCATTGAACACTGTCATGACACAGCATTTGTAAAGTTGGCAGTAATTAAAAAAACATTTGGCAATATAATGAATTCACTAGAGTTCTATTTATAAAGAAATTTTTTTCAATTAAATCACAAAGCTAAATAACTGACATTGAGAGGAGTTCTTTGCACAATATAATTCATTCCTTATTACAAAATTCAGATGTGGGACCACAGTCCAGTGTAATACAACAATCCCTCTTTATACTGCAGCAAGTTTTATGAACTGAAGCAATTTTTACTTTCAAATTTTGATCCACTACCCAAAGCAAAGAAATAAATGCTGCACTTTGTTTCAAATGCTCTGAAATTATTCTTTAAGCCAAATTTTTCAAATTTTACGTTTTTTCCACTCTGGCTTGTCTGTTTCATCATCTTCTGGTTCCACTTCCGCAAAAACTGTTTTTGGCTGCGTTCTACAAAATATTAAAAAGATTAAAATAATGGTCACACTACAATTCTTTACCAGGAACTATATTAGACATGCACTAGAAACAAATGGCATCCCTTCCATATTTAAAAAAAGAGCATCCTAGACTTGCCCATTTTTCATTTTCAACATAAAACTATCAACTAACCTAAGAACTGAAGAAACCTGCAGCTCTCAGGCAAAGAACAAGCATAACAAACACACATCTTTTGCAAGTATTATTTCCTTATCAGCTCACAATCATTATCTGTGTATTCCATGAATAAAATTAAGGTAGAAGGGAGGAACAGATCAATTCAATACAATGCTAGAAAAATGGAGCCACAGGTCTTCTCATTCCATGATTTTAAAAAAAGAAACCTCCACTTTGATACACTGTAGTATGACAGCAGCGAGTAAGTGAAAACAGAACAGCTAAGCCAGGTTTCTGGCTTAACCTATGCATGAAAAAAACAGCTTCTCCTCCAGGGACTTTATCCAGCACTACCGTAACATAAAAAACCTAATGATCTTCATATGAGAACACAGTGTATCCTACAGTCAAGCTTGACGGTATCTATCCTCCACTGTTTACTTGTATTTTAAATAACACTTAAACTTTATAAAAATAATTATTGATTACTTTTTAAACGAACACAGTATCAAGTAGCATTTCAATAAATTGTTTGGACATTCAGTTCCCCTGTTTTACACTTTAATCACTGCATGGTCCCCCTTCTCCAGCCTAATTCTCAATCACTGTGGAGCTGAAACTACTAGATTTCTGAGGCTAGCTGTGCTCAACTTCTCGTTACAACAGACACAACAAAGTATAAAATGCAGCCAAGGCAGTCATCATCTCATTAATGTATTAACTAATGTTTTTACAGCAGTCTAAGGATGTGAAGCACTATTACCGTAACAACTGTTATTTGACAGACTCTACAAATGCATAAACCTTAACAAAATTGCATCTGCCTTACTTAACACAATAGGCATAATTCAATGTTGCCACTGATGTCCAAAAGTAATAGCAAGCCACCAGCTATTGAAGAGCAGGATTCTTCACTTGTTAAATATGTGGCACAAAATAGATTTAAAGTCACCAAAACTAGTCAAAGACAACTTCCCTTATATACAGGATCTTTCTATCAGCCTGCCTTCTCCTTCATCCTCCAAACTTGCCATGGATGTGAGGAGTATACTAAGATGTTCCAGAGATGGTCCTACTGCAGGACTCTATTAGCACATCATCCATGGGAGCAGGCTGTACATCTCATTACGTCAGATCTTTTACCTGGATGAGGACCTACACTACTGGAAGTTAGATGAGTCATTCTGCTCTCCATGGAAAGCAGAACTATGATTAAAAAAAAAAATTCAATTAAAAATTTCATTAGAATATAGTTACATAAACTCTACTTAACCAATCACTGAAGGAGGATTTGAAAAAAAAAAAAAAAAAAAATCATCATTCAATCCAAAACAGACACCAGGGATGAAGGCTTTATTGGCCAAAATACTGGATTTTGTTAGCTGCTGAAGAGGTAGAATGTATGGAATCTTCTTTTTTCAAAACATATTGATGCAAGTTTATTAAGCCCATTTTAACAGTGTACCTTCCTTTTATTACAATAGACAAAAGGTATCTAAATGCCATATAGGATCACATCAGGTCAGCATTGAGATGCTTGTTAGCAAAACACAACTAATCATTTCTGACCACAAAACCTGCAACTGTCATAACTGTGGTTAGAAACTTCCAACCAAGAAGAATGACTTAATTTGTGAAAAAAACAGCAGAACCTACGTACATATTTTCCAGGATAGGAGGGGCACAGAGAAAAGTTACAGACTTCAGCTAATATAAGTATGCTGCTGAGTTCAGTAAAGCTGGGGGTGGGGTGGGGTGAGAGAAAAAAAGGAATTCTAGCATAATCTAGCAGTAACCAGCTAAAGCAAAAACATACAGAGGAAATCAAGGCTGCTTGCTCTCGTTTTTTAAAATTACTGTGAAATGGCTGTAGCAGCAGCTCAACTGAAATGTAAACTGTTCCACCTCCACAAGCTACACAGCTATAACTGGGGCACCTAGGGTAACCACATGCCTGACCATTTTAAAGATATAAGCACAGAAAACACTAGTTTTGTTACAGTATTATCAGCAGTGATCATTTAATTTAAACACTAATTGTTCTGCTTAGTAATTGCACTAGAGATTGCTAGTGTAGTAGGAGTTTGCTGCATGATTGATATTTATACAAAATTATTGGAACAGGTTTACTACAATTTTTTTTTATTTCTGAGGGCTAAATAACACGTGTGGAAAGCTGTGTTCTTTTTGCCCATCAACTTTCTCAATTTTATTTATCCTTGACTTTGGAGGTTGATTTCAGTTTGTTAGGGATCCGCTTGGCAGATCCCATGGGATACTGCCATGGAGTGCAAAGGGTCCCAGGAGAGCTGGTTGATCTTTGAGGACAACCTCCTCAAAGTACATTCTGTCCCATGCGCAGAAAGTAAAGTCTGGCAGAAGCCTAGTATGGATGCACAGGGATCTTCTGACTGAGATAAATCCCAAACCCCCCAAAAGAAGAACACAGAGGAAGCCTGGACAGCCTTAGCCAAGAGGAGCAAAGGCATTATGTGAACATGTAGGAATAGAGTTAGGAAAGCCAAAGCTCAGCTGGAGTTGAAACTGGAAAGAAATGTCAAAGGCAACACTAAGGGCTTCTACAGCTACACTGACAGCCAAAGGAATGCTAAGGAAAATGTGCTCCATGGGGCAGGTAACTCACTAACATAGGATATGGAAAAGGTCAAGATACTCAGTGCTTTTTTTGGCTCCGTTTTCCCTGAGAAGGTCTGTTCTCAGGTCACCAAAGACCCCTACACTATGAGCAGAGTCTTTCGGAGGGAGTGAGACTTTACCAACAGAAGAAGACGACATAGACAGGGAGTACGTAGTTCATTGGACATACACAAATCTGTGAGATCAGATGGGATGGATCCAAAGGTACTGAGGGAGCTGGCCAATCAGTGTCACTGCAAGAACACTCTATCATCTTTGAGAGGTCATGGAGATTGGGGGAGTCTCTTGATGACTAGGAAAGGCAAACTTCATCATCTTTATGAAAGGCAAAATGAGGATTTGGGGAACTACAGGATGGCCTACCTCAGTCCCTGGGAAGGCTATAGAACAGATCTCCATGGAAGGCATTTCCAGGCACATCAAGGACAAGAAGGTCACAGGGAACAGCCAGCATGGATTTAGCAAGGGCATACTATGCCTGCCATCCAAACTGCTGGAACAGGCTGCCCAGAGAGGTGTTGTGGAATTTCCATCCTTGAGGATACTCAAACTTGGCTAGGCAAGTCCCTGAACAACCCAGATTTAACTGGACCTGAGCAACTTGATCTAAGCAAACAGGCTTTAAGCAGAAGGTTGGACTAGATGACCTCCAGAGGTCCCTTCCTACCTAAATTATTCTATGAACCTGTGTTTTCACATGATTGTCAGCTGAAACCAGTATCTCATACACTGACAAATGCATTTCTATTGTGCGTTACACTAACAGGCTGCAAACAAAAATGGGAAAACAAACTAACATGATTTATTCATACTGCATGCTTCTCTTTATTTCAGTGGTTTTCAACTTGTTCAGCTAAGCAGCTCCCTAAAAAATTTCCAGAGGCCATGCAGACTGCTTTAGAGTCACCATAATCCCTCTGGTTACGAGTTGGTTTTTTTAGTTACCTTTCAGGGATCCAATAGCTCAATGACATCTCAGGTTCATAGACTAGCAGCTAAAAAAATACTGCTACAGCTAAACCAGCTGGAGATGACAATTGCATATGACAGCATGTGACTCCTGTCACAGTAACTTTTGAAATTTGTGCTTATACTGCACTGAAACAAAGAAAAAAGACTTTCTCAGGGGCTTCCCTCTCAAAATTACCAACTTCCAAAAAAGATTTAGCTTAAATATACCAACAGTGCCAGCAAAATCACTGTTATAAAACACCCTATTCAGTCCTGCTTCTTCAGCTAAAGATACTTGAGCTACTACATGACTAACACTTCACACACTGGTACTGCCACTGAGAAAAAGTTCAGTGAACACAGCACAGCCACAGCCACAGGCTGGTGCTTCAAGTCATCCCCTTTTGCCTGTGACAAGCAGCAATGACAAAGACAGCAAAACAGGGGCAACATTTCTGAACTGAAAGGCATTTTCTAAGAACTCTGATCTATCCTGGTGGGGAGGGAAATTTCACCCCCACCTCCCCTATGGTACAGAAGGGAGCTACATCTGGGCCTGATTTGGTTCCCAGCTACAATGCTTAGTAATTCCTGCTGATCATTCAGAGGGACATCTGAAGTCATTATAGTATCTCTGTACAGCTGTGTTAAAACAAACAGCTCACAAAGAATGTAATTTTCAAACATTTACAACTGATGCCTCAAGTTCCTTTCCTGTAGTTCTTTACTTGAAATCTTCAATCTGTCCTTCCTTTCCTTTCACTCCACTGGAACAGCTCTTGCCAAGGTCTCTAACAAGCTTTTTCCTGAAAAATCTCAAGATCTTTTCTTTATCCTCATTCATTATGACTTTTCTCCTGTGTTGATCACATCTTTTTTGACACTTTATTCACACTGGGCTTCTGTGACCTATCATGTCCTGATTCAGCATGTACTTCTTAGCATCCCCAGCACCCTTTTCAGCAGAATATGTTTTTTCACCCATCCTTTTGCCTCTTACATACTTCCCCCTCCTTTTCTGGCTCAAATTTTAGGAGAAACAGAAAGGTCAGGGTAATGACAACAAGCCTGGAAAAACTTTCAAGTGATACATAATGCAAATTATTATTTGGCTTTGAGAATAAATTAGGCACCTTTAACTCCAACAAAAAGGAAATACTTTAACATACAATTTTTAAACTAACAGCAAAAGTCATGTTGCAGGTATTTCTTAGAAGAATTATTGAAATGAAAACACAATTTAAAAAGCATGAAATCAGTTATCTGATTTAGAATGACCTAATCAGTATGAATCAGGACCAGACAAACTCAAACCCAGTCATCACAATCAGAGTTATGAAAACTAGTTATGAAAAATAGCATTTCTTAGTCTTCTCAGTCTAAAATTATTTAATAGCAATCACTGAAGAAAATTAAGTAACTATTAAGTGAATAACCATCCTTTAGACAACATAAAAACAAAAGCCTTGTCAAACAAAAGATATATCCAGTGGATAGTTTTATGCCATATTTAAGTGAAAGTTTACTATAAGAAATGTGGAAAAACGGATAGCAGAGAAATAAAGGAATAAAAAGAATAAACACTATTTTAAAAAATGAAATGTACTGGATGTAAGTTTTTTAGGTCTCAAGACAGTACGTAATTTTAAGTATGTATCAGAGTATCACCTTTCCTAACTCTAGAGTATATCTTATGCTATAGCTAAAGCAGCTAGTTTCCCTAGTTTGTATACTGCTTGTTATTACAAACTCCCAGTTTCAACAGGGCCACCAGGGACACGCTTACAATCCAGTATTATGTGGTAATTTACACAAATTACTTGTAACTTGCATATTTTCTTAAAGATGCATCCATAAGAACATCTGTAATATGCTTTATATACACAGGGTAAACATACATGCCCTGTAAAGTCAGATACAGGATATAATTAACACAGATTTCTATATTATCTGTGTGTGCAGGCAAGCAGCTAACAAAACCTATGACCACCACTGGTCTGCAGCTGTCAATATAGACCTCCATTTCTGAAAACTAAGAACATAACACAGTTATAAAGAAATGGTTTGCATTGCAGTGTCTTAGCCAATAATAACAATAGTAGTAACAACAACAACAATAATAATTTTAAAAATGCTCTTTGCATAGAATACATCTTAAAGTCAAGCTTTTAAAGCAAGGATAACGGCAGTTTCTTTCGCATGAGATTTATCAGCTGACAAAACCATCAAGGCAGCATGCCGTTGGCTGCAGTCCCATTCCCCCACACACATATCACCGTCTGGTGTGTAAGTTAATAGCAGTCTGGACTTGCATCCTCCCCACTTCTCAGCCAGCTCTCTTCTTCCCCTACAGCTACATCTTTAACAAGAAACTGTAATGAGATCTGCCCACCTGACACAGTAAGCCTTCTGTAATACAGCTATGTTTTAAAACTTTCATGTCTACTACATTGCAGGTGTCAGGGATGAAACTTAATATACAATCAGTGAAGTTACTGAGCCAAAAATATACTGAGGTATCTATCTACCTGATGGAATGTGTGCTTGTATTTACTTTTGAGATGGGATAGTTGCATATCTCAAAAAAAACCAGGTGCCTACACATTCAAAGTAAATTTCACCTCTAGCAAATGTGAACTCTCAAACAATTAAAAATCAATATTTAGCATATTCATTACAACAAATATTACAGAATCAGGAAGAATCCTTCCTTGGTACCAAGGGTGATACTGTATAATGCATTGATCTGATGCATAACATCAAATGCTATAGTTATTAATTACCAGTATGCCATACTTATTAACTACCCAGTCAAAGCCAGGCTAGGTCACTGATGTTCTCAAGCTGCTTTGGAATAGCTATTCAGCTATCTTTGTGAACACGTCAAGTCAGAAAACAAGCATGACCACTAGAAACAGCTATGATTCTTAACATATTTTGAATTTCTGGACAGAGGTGGTGATTATTTCACTAACGAGCTAAACACTAATAAAGAAAGTACAGTCAGTAAAACACTAATGAACATACAGTGTAGGAGATAAAACACTGGGGTGCAAACAAGAAAAAATAGTTTGTTATTGGCAGACTGTCCTGTGCAGACTACTTCATCTCTTCCAAACTTTTTCCTTATGCATTTTGAAAATATTACTTATACTAGAGAGATGATTTTGTGGGGAAAAAAAAAAAAAAAAAAAATAAAAAAAAATAACAAAAGGGAAAAATTTAAGAAATTTTTAAAGTGACAGTTTCTGACTATTAGTATGAAACGCATTTTTTTAGTATTTATTTTAGTACTATTGTGAATGTGTTTAATGGTCTGAATTCTATTTATTTTTAGAAAACAAAAATCTTTGGTAGAAAGCATTCTAGAAGCATATTGCACAATTTTCATTGTAACATATACACACAAATACCACACTTACACATACAATTTAAACTAAGTAAGTCACCATCTGTGGGATTACTGAGATTTTACTACCATAATCTTGATGAGGCTCTTCACTTCATGTAACAACAACTGAACACTTATTTCTTTACACTGAATTTTGGGTAGGAGATTTTATCGGTGCAATATCTAATATTGCTATACCTTTAACACCAAGTTAATTCAAGCAGGTACTCAGGTCCTTATGTAGGAAAAATTCAAATAAAAACTTATGACATTCAAGAAATCATGTAAAATATGCTGTCATAACATGAAGTAAATATTTTGAAGGTTTAACCTAAGAATCAGTCAGAACTAGAAGGCATATTAGAAAACTTATCATCCCAGTTTGTCAATGGGACAGTACCTTATTAAAAGGTATACTGCAATTTCAGACATTGGTTTGGAGAAGATTCTAAATTCTAATCAACTTAGAAAGCTTTAAATTAATTTTCTAGCACTGACAGGTACATGTTAAAAATGGAAATGTCAAATTTCAACAATTTAATCTCCTGTAAACTCTTATCTTCATAAAAGGGTATGGCATATTCTTGGTTTACATATACATGGCAGCAATCCAGAAAAGGCAAAGCATACCATTAAAAATGTGTGTCTTCTATTTTTACCAAACTCCCACTGGCCTCCACAAACATTATTTGTATTTTTAATCGTTTCCTTACTTAGCATATGCCGGAGCAACCCAGTATGGATTCTCTTCCGCTTCCTTTGCATGCCGTAAAATAGCCTCTCGAGGGTTACTATCATCTGTCTTATCCAGTGCAATATTCTTGACTATATATGATGACAAGGTACCTCCGTGAGTTCCAACACGCCCACCGCGACCTGTAGCAAAAAAAACCAGAAGAAGAAGAAAGAGTATTTTAGAGAAAAATATATAAGATATAAACAGAGAAGTGTTGTGTTGTGTCTGTAACAGTGATCTGATACAAAGAAGTTATTTAATACTACAGGAAGAGTCTAATTTAGAGTTGCATTCACCTAAGTGTTTTACTTATCATATAAATTAAAGTAAGACATTGTGATTATTGATTTATTCCAGGAAAGCACTCCAATCAAAGGCCAATGTCTTACAGTTGCTGGACGCTGCCCGTACATATATAGTAGAGTTGCCACCCAAAACAGTTTGAATGCAAATCTGAATGAGTGTAGGACCCAAGCATGATGGTCCCTTTGGCATACAACAGTCTGAAATGATTATGCCTAGATTACCTGGTCCTGCTACTGGAGGTTCAGGTTTGTGAGACTTCATGGGGTCCAGTCTGTCCTTCTCCAGCTGTTTCCTTGTGCTTCGCTGTCGTGGTTCACGGAACATTGGAAGTGCATGGGCTGAAGGGTCACAGTTTGGAGAGAAAGAAATGTTAGAAATTCCATTTTCTTTTTAAGGTTTTAATTACAAAGACAAAGACTGGGATTCTTCCTTGCAATGGAAAAGGTGGCAGAAGCAGCCTCCCAGTTTTTCTGTATCCAAGCAGTGGTTTACTGAGGTATACTTTAGAGGGCTTCTTTCTGCTCAATTTTTCAAAGATGAAAGCAGCCAGATTTCCAGGGTTCCTTCAGGCAGAAGCCTTTCATCTGAAATACTGTTTGCACAGTTCATGCATATTTAATTTATTCCTCTGTCATTCAGTTCTCAACATTAGCTTTGTGACCAATTGGTTGCTCTTTTCTGAACTTTCCATGTTTCTACGGCTTTCTAATACTCTAAGAGCATGACAAAACCCCAGATGCAGTCTTGGATCTGAAACAGAGAGGGGTGGAATCCCTTCAATGATCCAAAATGTAATGTTTGTGCATATTAAGTCACAATCATGTTCTTTCTTAAATTAGGAGATTAATCAAGGTTGGAAGAATACCTCAACTGCATATTCCTGTTTTAAAAGTAACACCTAATCCCTTAAAACAGCATTCCTGATATTAAAGAGCAGCTAGAAGTTGGAAGGAAAAAGAAAAAAAAAAAAGAGAGAGAAAAACAAAACAGAGGACAAGGAGAAGGAAAAAGGGGTCAGTTCACTTTGCAAAAGGACTTCTGAGATCTTCAGTTGTTTCCAGTTCTATCTGTAAGCTTAAAAGACAGACATCTAACCTCTGAAAAGTTTCTAAAAGATGCAACAAACTTAAAAATTTGCAGAGCAAATCCTTACAATCCTTTATATGCAAGCATCCTTATTTAGTCTCAAAATGATGTGGAAGAAACAGTTAAACCTCAGTGATAAAAATCTGAAACTTTGCACAATTGGGACCCAAATCTTTGAATGGCATTTATAAATGCCACTGAATACACAAGTTCCATTGGATTTTAAGCAGAAAGTTTTTCAAAAATCACAAAAGCTCTGTACAGTATAAACACTAAAAACAGTGCACACAAAGTATTTAGATAATAGACCATGTGCTGACATAGTGAAGGCTGTAGTAAGGATGGATTGAGAAGAGCTCCCAAAGGAGATAAATATCCCTGATCTTTGCCAGCTGCTACTTTACCCACAGCTACTCAAAACCTGGAGCTGGACATCTGCAGCAGTGAGGTAAGTAGGAGACAGCTGTGGCTGGAAAGGACCTGAGATGGGAACCCAGAACCAAAGTGCCTTGATATGGGCCTGGTTACCAAGACTGCCCAGACTTTCTCATTCTAAACTTTCTTTTTCTTTATTATGCTGCTGAACAACTACTTGGTTCTACAGAAATGGTTTTAGCTATTTCCAAGACTACTGGAAAACACAGCTGAATCCAAACACCATGGAACTGGAAGAGAATGAAAAGAAGCAGGACAGCACAACTGTGTGACTGTTCTCATTTCACATGAGGAAACACTACGCAGGACAATGCTAATGGGGAGGGCCAAAATTCTCAGTCAATCCCCTTGTCCCCTTGTAAAATTTGCCCTTGGGAAAAGGCAGATCACTAAACATTTTATAGTAACAGTGACAACTATTATGCATCAGTGAGCCTTAATATGAACATAAGGTCTTATAGAAGTATAGTCCTGAGGCCAGAGAGATATTTAAGCTATATAAACCCCATATAACCCTGGGCAAGTTCTAAATTTTGAAAAATCATTTGGAATTTTTTCAAGACTGTTGTGGTTTAACCCCAGCCAGCAACTAAGCACCACGCAGCCGCTCACTCACTCCCCCCCCATCCAGTGGGATGGGGGAGAAAATCAGGAAAAGAAGTAAAACTCCTGGGTTGAGATAAGAACGATTTAATAGAACAGAAAAGAAGAAGCTAATAATGATAATGATAACACTAATAAAATGACAACAGTAGTAATGAAAGGATTGGAATGTACAAATGATGCGCAGGGCAATTGCTCACCACCCGCCGACACCCAGCTAGTCCCCGAACGGTGATTCCCTGCCCCCCCCACTTCCCAGTTCCTAAACTAGATGGGACGTCACATGGTATGGAATACACTGTTGGCCAGTTTGGGTCAGGTGCCCTGGCTGGGCATGAGAAGCTGAAAAATCCTTGACTGTAGTCTAAACACTACTGAGCAACAACTGAAAACATCAGTGTTATCAACATTCTTCACATACTGAACTCAAAACATAGCACTGTACCAGCTACTAGGAAGACAGTTAACTACATCCCAGCTGAAACCAGGACAAAGACCTATCTATAATGTCTGATTTTGCCACTGGTACTGTTAATGTTCCCAAGTGGTTCAAAACACTTCGTAAAACCATCTACACTCACCAATTTAGTTATTCAAAACTGAAGATTTAAGAAAGCTCCAAAATTTTGGAGGTTTTTGTTTTGTTTTATTTTGTTTTGGTTTTAAGGCAGTTGTCCTTTCAGGCTTTCAGTTGCATCGGAATCTAGAAACCAACCATTATTAATAACTTTACAGAGCATACAGAATATATACCTTTCTGGTTGTGCAAGCCTACAAAAAAGCACAAACATCTCACACCAATTATCAATACTTAATGATATACTGCAACTTTTTAGAGGGGAAAATACAAAGCTAAATGATCTGCAAATATTTTCAAACCTGAGAAAGAGCTAAGGATGCTGCTATAAAGATATGTTTAAATTCCTTACGTGTTATAATGTAATCCTGTGTAAGAGTCTCTGCTTGTCTCTCTTTTCGTTTTGTTTTGACCACGCATAATTTTGCTCCCCTAGGAGGAAACACACAGCAGTTCCATTGGTCTGTTTATATCAAACAGAAACCATTTTTTATTCAAGACATAGTCTCAACAAAATTATGTAGCACTTTAAATATTCATGAATATGTGTATCTTTGCCTGTCCATGCACATGTGAAGGAGGGTAGAGAGATTAGTGTTTCTGTTACAGAGCAGTTTATATGACACGTGGAAATAAGGGTGGAAGATTCATTTCACACTTCATTTGTCCACAGCACTTGTAGCGTGCACATTGAAAGCGCTCCTCTCCAAACATGGGCAATGATTTGCTCCTAGCACTCTTCCTAAGCAGCAGAGGTGGCAGTTATCTAACCAGAGGTGTCTGGAACACTGCAGCAGGAAAGACTGCATAAGGCTGGCTGCAGCAAGACTGATTTAAACTGGTGGTATTTCCCCCCTCATGGTAAGTACCAGGAAACAAACTGGGCATAAAACTGAGCTAGGGCTCTTGTGGTTTGTGCCTTGGAGACTCAGGCTGCCCCCTGGAGAGGGGTCCAAACAATGGTGACCAACTCTCTTGTTCTCTAAATTGACAAAGACCAGAAAAATAAAACCTATTTCTGATAATCTTGTAAACCAGAGTTTACCTTCACATGTCTAGGTCACAGTAAGTATTCAGAAACTGTGAACTGTAACACAGTATGTTTTTGGATGCCAGTGAAACAAAGAAGAGTGCATATAGGGGAATAACATCTTATTCATACCACTCAGTATAGATAAGTGTACATTTCCCCTCTGCTGACAGGAAGGAAGTATGCCCCAGTTCTCCAGCCAATCCAGAAAGTAAAAGCAAATTAATTGCAAAAGAAGTATTTATAGACTAGTTAAGTCCTCTTCTTTTCATTCCAGGCTGACAAGTCATCTTATGACGGATCACTACCACCTTTCCATTAGATGTACAGGCAAAATCCACACAAGACAGGTGGGGGTAGGGGAGAAGACTAGCAGAAAGATGGGAATGTGCTTCTTTGGTTTTCCCCCTCTCAAACTGGGTCTTCCAGTATTACTTCACAGACACTGAAGTTTAAGCTAATGCTTCTAAACAAGATTTTTACTTCAGGAAAAAAAAAAAAAAGACATCAAAAATATGACTAAATACAATAAATATCCTTTTATTAACACCATATCAGCAACCTCCAAGAGATCAGATGAAAGGTTGGTTGTTCTTACTCCAGACTTCATGCAATGAAAAAATGAAAGTTTTTGTAAATTCAGGTAGCACAGCCAGCATATTACACCATGAAAAGCCCAGAGGAAAATGTGCCACTTTTCAGAAACAAACTGTTTTGGTTTTTTTCTTTCTACTTTTACTAAATAAGTAAAACTCTGCAAAACAAATGTTACTAAATCAGTTTTTCCTCATTTCTTAGCATAATCACAGAACCCCAGAATCAGGCTAAATTTGGGAAAAAAATAATGTTCCTAATCATTAATCATGATTACGTACCTCTGGCTTTTGACAGGATCATAGTACACTTTGGCCAAACCATTTCCTGTACCAACCATGATCTGGTTCAGCTTGGGATGCCAAAGGCAACGCACAACACTCTGAAATAAAGCAATACATTGATAGTTGGTCATTCATCTAGATCTTAGAATTAATATTCATATTGTCAAACAGTGGATCAAAGTCACACTGCAGCAGGAACAAGCTTAGGCACATGAACGAGTACGCGAATATCCGAATGAATAAAAATTCCTCTCCAGAGCAGAATACAATGTAAAAGAAGTGACAACACATGGATGTAGGCAGAGAAGGAAGTACAGACTGGTGGCAGTGTGATAACCAGTGGTTTCCGTAGGCTGACTGCTCCTGGGTCTTCGTGGGCATAATGGAAATGGAAAGTTAAAGGGGGATTTGAAGGAGAACAATGAAGTGCTTCAGATATAGCAAAAGGCAGGCCTTCATGACTTTTGCATTTTTATTTTTAATTCTTAATTCTTCCACCCTGTTCTTTACTTTATCTGTTTTTCCCTTCTTCTCACACAGCGCTGACCTTTCACTTGCTGAGTGCAGAAACGGAAGAGCAGCATATTTTCAGTCTCGGTTCTGTCTTCCCCACAACACCCAGAAGAACTTGGTATTTGAAGCCAATGTCTCACAGCTCTGTCACCCATCTGGTCAGTGGAGAAACTCATTTTCAGACATTAAGAGTATTGTTCTTTAATGTACACAGCGTGGTTCTCCATGTGCCTTTGAATCTCCATGTGATTACTGTATTCAGTCTGATTCAGCAGGCCAGCACAGAAACTCTGTAAGACTTGAGCTTCTGACTCGAGTGAGCCAAAGAAGTGGGCCCAATCTGCCATGAAGGACAACACATCTGAAACACAAAACCTGTATGTGCATCTGACTAATTGAGGGGAAAAAAGTATCTATTTTTGAGAGATAGTAACTCTTTAAAGGGATACTGTCCCAGACTGAAGACAGGTCTTAACAGTGTTTGTGTTACCTATTGTAATAAATGTGTCCAGAGCTAGAAAGATGCATCAACCTGTTAGTATTTCGCTGAACAATGCTCATTTTTTTAGCCTCTTTTTTCCACCAAGCTTACTACTTCTCCTTTCAAAAGTCAAGAGTAGACTCTTCTCAAAGTGAACTATTAATTCAATATTCAAACACTATCATCCATCTATCATTGAAATATCTATATGTATACTTTTTCTTTTTTTTTTTTTACATAATACAGCACATGAAATTCACAAAATTGGAACCACTTATGTCTTAACAGGAGAAACACAGGAAAGTTAAAATATAATTAGGGGTATAATATAGGCCTATAACTTGGGAGATGAGAACCATCTAATCTGGAAGAGATTGGTTATTTATGTATCAGCTCTAGCAACTCCTGAATCACTTTGCATTTTGTATTCCGTACTATTTCTGGTTTGGTCTAGATAGCATTTTTTTGAATGTTATGAGGCACATAACATAAAAAATATTGAAAAAATTCTGAAGCCTATTCAGCCATCAGGAATCAGAACTTCATTCTACTACAAGATGATGGATGACTCTCTTCTGAGTTGTTTTTCTGCTTTGTGTTCTTGTTTAAGAATAAAAATTGAGTGATATGAGTTTACATGAATCAACTGACCATTCTTTACAAGGTTCCTCTGTAAAACATCCTCTTTCTACATTGATATACATACAACATTACACCTTCCCATTTACTTACAGGTACAAATAAACCTGGCTTGCTTATTACAAGACAACTAAAGGACAACAATCCTTTTACAGGTAACTCTGAAGTACAAAGCAGAATTTTGATAATGCATTATGTCCATGATCCCTGCTACAAGTGACCAAAATAAGCAATACAGGGTTGCTAGTAAGTTGTTTGATTTAAATAAGAGAATCTTAGCTACTGTTATGTAATGCTCAAAATGCTCCAGTAACTCTAAAACACATAAGGCTAATAACAAGTATTGAAGGTCAAAGGTGGGTGGCCTTTTCTTTTATTAATATTTATTGCATGTGTTTAGCCAGCCTTTTTAAACTTTGTAGTTAATGTGGTTCTCCACTTTCTACTGTCAAGTAAACGTATTTTATAGCATGGTACTGGATACCAGCCAACAAAAACAAAGACTGAGACAGCGTGGCTCAGCACTGATGGGAATTGCTAAATTTCTAACTTGTCAAACATGCACAGCACACTTAAAACCACCACGGCACGTGCTCCAGCGCAGGCAAAAGAAACTGCCATTAAATGCAGCCCTATAAATCTTCTGAAACCGTAAAACATCCCCAGAATATAATTTGTTAAAAACTAAACAAATACAAGCTCTGAACATGCAAGTAATTTTATTAATCCACTGGCATATAAACCTACTTTACAAGAAATAATAAAAACTACTTATGTAGATGTTCAGATTATTTTAGAAAAGGGCAATACTTCAAAAAGACTAAAATACTAAATTCCTGAACTAAATCCTAGTAATTTTTCCCAATCAATTAATCCTAAAGAAATAAAAATTCTAAACAACTATACAACAAAGGGATCATTGTAGACTAGCTCTTAATATTGGGAGTGAGGGGTAAAGAGGAATCTTTATCATGCAAAAATAATTAATTCCTAAAGAGTATTTATCCTTCAGTGCCTCTAACTTTCCTACGGTTTACACTTAGAGTAAATCAGGTAGAAATCTTTATCACTGGAAATGCTAAACATCAAATTCCAGCTCAAAGAAGGTCTGACCTCCCAGCTTTCCAGGCAAATAAGTATATTAATAGCAGGAAAATAAGTGTTTTCCTGGCTTGGCCTACCTATGCACATAGGTAGATACCCACCTGCTGACACTGAATTTTACATAATTACAGAACGGTTGCAGTTGGAAGAGAGCTCTGAAGATAATCTAATTCACCCTCCCTGCTCCAAGCATGGTCAACTACTACAGGTAGCTCCGGACACTGTCCAGTTTCCTTTTGAATATTTCCAAGGATGGAGACGCTACAGCCCCTCTGGGCAACCTGTTTCAATGTATGACCACTCCCACCACAGAAAAACCAAACCAAACCCAAACCATTTTCTTATGTTTAAGTGGAATTTCCTGTAATTAGTTTTGAGCCTATTGCCTCTTGTCCTGTCACTGGGCACCACTGAGCTTTGCTTTACCTGCTTCACCCTTCTGTCCCTCTTCAAGTATTTATACATAAGGTTCCCAGTAAGCCTCCTCTTCTCCAGGCTGAGCGGTCCTAGCTCTCAGCCTTTCCTTCTGTGCCAGATACTCCAAGCCTTTAATCATTACCTTTGCAGTCCTTCACTGGACTCACTCTAATATGTTCATCTCTGTCTTGTACTGGGAGCTCAGAAGTGGACTCAGCACCACAGATGTGTCTCACCAGGGCTGTGTGGAGGGGAATAATGGCCTCCCTTGACCTGCTGGCAATGCTCTTTTGCCTGATGCAAATGCCCATGGGCTTCTTGCTGCCACTTTCTGTTTCTCTGAGATGGAAAGGGGATTTGCCATTCCACAAACCCTTTTAAGGTTGTGCTCTGCAATGGTACCCAAAACAAACAAGGCAGTAGTTCAGTTTTAATTGTCCCAAGACAGGAGCTTAGGCTGGAAGCAATAACCTCAGCAGTTAAGAGCAAACTGCAAGCTCTCAGTCCGCTTATCAAGGTGGTGTCATGCTTGGTAAAAAAAGTAAAAAAGCAGGGACTTAAATTGCCTAACATTGCTTTATGGAAACCTAGCACAAAAGACTTGACTAACCGTAAGTACTGGTTGTAAGGAAATCCTGTGGATGACAGCTTCAAGACTCAGCAAATAAGAATAATGGAACAACAACAAAAAACTTCAGCTGACTAATTCTAGATTCAAACATTCAACACAGAAAGACTTAACCTGTTTCTAACAGCATTTAAAGCTGAAACAAGACAAATCTATGTAGATTCTGAAATCCAAAAAATTCCAGGTCATACCTCAGCTTTGCAAATGAAAAATAATGTCTTATTATAACAAATAAGAATGATAAAATGCAGAATATATAATCACATAAAAAACATCAACATTTAAAAAAAAGATTTATGTAATGGGTGGATGTTTTGGACAGTATATCTTTGGAGCATGAAGTCCTGGAAGCCTGTCATAAAAATCCTGAAAATGATTTTATCCACGGAACTGATGTGGCCAGCTTTGTGACCGTAAGATCTGAAACGACAGTACTTAAAAAAGATAATTACTAGTAACAATTTAAAAGCTGTTTGGTACTTTTGCTGTTGCAAAAGCTTCAAATGAAATCAATCTGAAAAGCCTTTGGCAGTGTCTACTGCATACACAAACACGGTAGCCTGCATTGGGAAATACTGGGAAAAGATTGTGAAAATATTTTTGTGAAGCCAGGCAGGGTAAATATTAATAATGTTAACTGAAAGAGAAACAGTCCAAATTTACCTTCTTCACTGTCACTGTGAAAGAGGTTAGAACAGATTCAGTGGGTGTTACTGATAGTAGGCCTTTGTAATTATTTTCAGGCAACAGATTGTCTTGTAATACTTAAGCTGAAAGTAAATTAAAAAATTACACTACACAATTATAAAGACATCTTTTTTTGCAATCTGGATGAAAATGTTTATCTTCTTAAACAACTGCCTAATAAAATAAGAACATATTACTGATTGTTCTTGAAACTAGCCACAACTTTTTCTAAAGTTGCTGTTCTATTGTTTTAAATAGAAAATATGAATTAACTGAACAATACATAATTTTTACTTTATTTTTAAACTAAGCACTATACTTGCTTCAGACTCCTAGTTCTTTTAAAATAAACTCCAGTTTTAGAAAATTTTACCTATAATAACTTAAAACTTTAAAATACGTGGTAATCTTAAATCTTAAAACTCATAAATACATAGAAAGGTGGCAGGCAAAAGTGATGATATCACTATTCCTTTGTGTGCTATTCCACCTGCATCTCTTCTGAGACACGTGCAGTCCGAGCCCATGTGCAATTCTGGGGTGGTTCGTAAATAGTCTCACCCCTAACAGTCCCTTCTCACCGGTGTGTTTCCCTTTGTATCATATAAGCAGAGCTGTTGCTGCAGGTAAACAAACTACACCAAATAGTCTTTCTGTTAGGTTATTCTCCACCTGAGTTAGCTCATTAGGCAACTACATAAATGGCTTTGCTGGTACTATGCACGTAACAGTGCTTTGATGGGATTTAACAGCAGTGCCTCTAAATGAGAAACTGAAGCCTGAAATATAATTTTCTGTAACACAGAATGGGACATTTATTCTGGCCTAGAAATATACCTCTGTGTTTAACAGGCAAAGCAAAGAACAACTGAAGCAGATTTCTCAGCAAACAAAAGCTAATTACCTCAACTGAAACTGTCCAGAGCCCTTGGGTAACACCCTGACAGGAGTAAACAATGCTGAGAGGGCATTTTACAAGGTCAGCAAGAAAAGATTAAAATGATTTGTGGCATAGGAATGGAAAATTTACCCCTAAGATGAAACCATGAAGCTGGTAAGGTCATAAAACTACAGACTGATGTCAAGGATTGAAAGAATTCTCCTGGAACTTTGCTTATAGAGTTGGTTCAAGACTGCAGCAGTGAAGGCAGAATTCAGTTCCCTGGCCCGTGCTTCAGGAAAAAACATTCAGTTTTACAGCATGGGTAGAGCAGATCCAGGATGGGAAGAGCAGTCTCGGGGGGGTCAGTACAGGTTGGAGGCAGCATGGTGAGGAAAGGTTAATAAATTCTAGTAAGAGGGACTAGGAAGGGTTAGAGATGTTTTGCATTAGGAAGAGGATCTGGCAGAGGTTATGAGGGTTGTGCGAAGCTTCAGAGGTGATCCGCTACGGAAAACATACATAAAGCATACTAAGAAAAAAACCTGAGCAAATAGAGCAAGCATTCCTAGTTCCTACATATTATAGAGTATGTATAGCCTTCACATAAACATTAATTCTTAGGCCTAAAATATTTTTCTGCCACATTCCAAAGCCTGAGCAGTCACTTAATCTCACTAGTATCTTTTGAATCTACCAAGATGTAAGTTTGCCCGTTATGTAACAAAATAAGGAGAATGTATATAAAGAATGTCTCTTGAAAGTATTACCTCTATCCTCTTTCACTCTGCAGCAAGAAAGCTAGGAAAAATTAAGGTTTCCCTCCATCATTGTCTTCTTGTATTCCTATACTAACATTTTACATGACTGTGAGCTGAAGCTGTACAAAAGCATTGATTTCTTTTTTTTTGCATTTCAGTTGAAACTTTGACTGATATCCAACAAAATGTAACTACCTTTATACATATACAAACCCTAAGATAACAGCCAATCTTTTGTTGTTAGCAAAATTTTATTAAACAGACATGAATGTGTGTATGCATATACTGATATAATGGAATAAGGAGGTCATAGTTTGCTGCAAGACTGGCATGATATCAAGTTTCACCATTTCTCAAAGAATTCCAAGGACTTTCGTATTTCTGACATAAATATGAATCACCATACACTTCTGCAGTACTTAGGTCAATGGGGCTATATTCCTTCCTTGCTACTGCAAAATGAAAAGTAAATTAGAGGGGCCATATTTTAGAGTGATGTTTTAATTTCTGTTCCCTCCTTCAGGAGGTCTTACTGTTTCTCAATCAGGCATTGTTTCCTTTGGAAATAACCCCTTCTCCCTAAAGACAGTTAAGTTTTAAGGTTAAATACCTCACATTTGTCTTTTGAAAATGAACATTTCATGTGAAGTGTATTTTCAGATAATGCATGATAATGTATCAGCCTTTTCAAGTTCATTAGTAGAGCTCCTCCTGCCATGCAGGGAAGAGGAAAGAAAAACACGCTTCCATATCAGTCATGCACTGTTGGAATAACCCTTTCGAATTTTTCTTTCTCTTCACCTCACATACAGCCTTTCACTGTTCTCTGATAGTTCTCAACTCTCAGCCTGCTTACACATTTGCTCCAAAATGCCAGAATTGATTGCTTAGTTATCTGCAGCTATCAGACTTTTAGGCTAAGTTCACTAAATTAGTATCTGTTCCCACGGCTATTAGTGAAAACTGCTTAAATGAAAGTACGGACAAACAAATCTGATAAATGGAGAAGATGCATCTATCTACTTCCACACCTACAGAAAACTACCCTGAGAAGGTGGAAATCTCTACTAAATGATACTGACATACAGCTAATATTCATACTCTGTCTGTGGCGAGTGTGCAGCCAACATCCCACTTGTAAACTCGAAAAAGCAGAAGTGATTTCCTCGAAAATTACTGCTAGAAAAAAATACTGCTAATTCCAGATAAATAGTGAAAATGGAAATGGAACATGCTAATCCTAGGCTTTCACACGTCTAACTGTTGAAGCAAGAATTCATGGGGTTTTGAAGTTTCCTTCATGTGATGTTTCCACTGATTTAAAAAAAAGTTTGTTAAAATTTAGATAAAGTTCTGTAATCCTAAGGTGAAGTCGCTGATTTTTTGACAGTTATGTTTGGAAATCAGGTGCAAGGAAGAGAGCATAGACTTGACTCTCAGCTAGCACAATCCTTCCTAGAGTGGCAGTAAATTGTATTTATTTGTAAATTGCCTACTGTCATAAATCCTTAAATCAATAGGAACGAGTGCAAAAGTAATGCATTGTCTTCTACTTTGCTATTGGTGAAGTCAGAGCACAAGAGATGAAACGTCCCAGTGCTTTAGCAGGGCAGAATAAACATCAATGGAGGGAAGTGGAGATCTTAGGTGGGACTTACCTCACTAAACTTAAGATGTCTACACCTCTAATCTTTAGAGGCCTACTCTTTAAATGCCTACAACCTTTCACCTCCCTTTATAGTTAACCAAGAAAAATAAGCATTTTACAGTGGCCTTTATCTAACCTATTTTAGATATCTATTTTTGGATGAGATAAAATCACAGTCTGGATGTGTTTATTTTTCTCTGCTGATTAGAAAAGGAGCCTAGGGTGACTGGATCAGCTCTAGACATCTATATTTGGTCAGGTGAATCCCCACAGCCTACAATGGCCAAAATAACTATGTAAGAAAAACAGAAAACTAACAAGGATCTATATTACAGCATGTTGTGCTACTTACATAAAACTCTCCAGTTCAAGGATAAAGGATCCTGGAAGCCAAATTAAATACTCCTAGTGAGGAAAGAATACAGCAGATACAAACTCCTAAAACTGTCCAACAAATCTTTAGAATCTTAGCTCGAAAGATCAGGTCCAGCTCTGGAGATACTTAAAAAGTGAATGGGGATAAAACAGAAACAAATCTAGCCTGTGTTCACCCTTACTGCTTACCACTGTCCTAAACTACAATCTAATAAATAATTCCTTCAGAATCTGTTCTGAAGCTATACAATAAAAAAGTGACAGCAAGAGCTGCTGCTCTAAGAAAATATTTTCGGTTAGGAAAAGAAAAGCTTAAACAAACCTTCTCTCTTTCCTATGTGCAAGCTTTGCTTCAGTGGCCATGACGGTATGTGATGGGTTCTGTTTGAACAGCGCTGCTTGGATTTGCTGCAGTTGGCTGTCCAGACAGGCAGATAAGCAGCATGTCAGCAGGGAAGATAGTGAACGTGTGAAATGACATTTTGACCATGGTCGTGGACTCTGTAAGGACAGGTCACCACAGCAGTGGCCAAATGGGGCTTTTCTGACTGAACTGAATATTTATCTTAACTCTACTTTTCACAAATTCCAACATTTCTGAAAAAAAACTCAGTCTGTCAAAATCTGGGCAAATATGCATGCAGTTTATTTAGAATATTTATTCTGTCTTTCCTCCTGTAAAACCCTACGTATTCATGGTGAAGAACTGCTTGTGCAATGCAATATCTTTTAAACACGTAAGAGCTTAATTAACATAATTAAGCAATACTACCTAGGAAACCTGATTGCTTATTAGTATCTTTTTTTAAGAAACAGTAATTACCTTTCAAATTATCATTACCTGTTACCTAAGCCTATAGTTGTATTACATTATCTTTATATCTGAGAGGGGTAAGCAATTTCAAGCTTCTGCTCGAGTGAGGCATCAAATCTCAGTGTGCCTTCCAGCTTAATCTTCTATAGTTCTGGAACTTGCACAACATTAAGTCCATCTGACTTCAGTGATACATATTCCCAGAAGAGAAAGGAAATGTACAAAGTTATTTCAGAAAAAAATGTACTTATTTCAAAGGATTTCTATGTCTTTAATAAAACATTAAAATATTTGGAGGCTAACAGCTAAAGACAGCTTCCCACTACCACAAAATCTTTCAACGAGTTTGGCTACTGCCACTTTAAAAAAAAGTCTCTAAATAGGAAAGATATTTAAGCAGTGGCTTTCAAGCTTTTTGATTTTATAATGAAGGTGTGGAACCCTTTAGAAACTTCAGGTACTTAGACTGCTGTACAGGGGATACAAATCTGGTCTTTGTACAAATGTTTATGGGCATGTTTGAAGTGGCTCACAGTTTTCACAGATTGAAAACGTCTCTGCAACTGCTTATGAAATACATGTCAGCAAGAATGCATATACTACTTGTTAAAAGAGAGGAAAATGCCTCAGAACATACTAACAATCTCATGATGCTGGGCTGCAGGAAAGGCCCATAAGCGTTCTAACTTACAGGCAGCAGAGTGACTCCTACCTGTTTTCAAGATCTCAAAGCTTCAAAAGGAAACACTTATTTCCTCCCTTTCAGAAACAGGGCTAAGAGAGCTTTAAGCAAACATTTCAGCACAGTTTTCCCCAAATGTACAAAGATATATTTTCTCTCCTATTCTATGCAACTGTAATTTATAGAAAAAAAAAAATTCAGAAACTCAATATTCTAACCTGAAGCTAATGGCAATCTTACCAGCAGAAATACCACTATTTCTACATAATAATCAAGGATCGTTAATAATGATGGTTGACATGCAGAATGGAAAGTAAAATCAACCAATAAAGTTAGAACAGTAAGGAAAGGCTTTTATATAGATAGGTCTTTCCTTGATTTCTCCACAAAAGACCTGCATGAAACATCAGCTATGTTAACCATCTGCTCCCCTCCAAGAACAACAGAAGTTCTACCTTAAGAATCATAGAAAAATAATGCTGCTCAGAGACAACATTAATTCCATCCGCACACTCCGTAATCTCTTTTTGCCGGTGTCTTACAGCACAGTAGTGATCCAAAAGCCAACGACTTGGCTTGCCATGCTGCTGTATCTGGGAAAGGCTGGTCTGCCTCCTGGATGCACCCACCGACCAGAGGAGGGGAAAAAACGTAGACTGAGTAACTCTTGCAAAACTGCTGTATTTTTTATAAAAAAAAAAGATTAAAGAACAGATTTAGGACTATACCATTTCCAAATGTCTACGAAGCTGAACAACAAATGCTACCAGTTTGCTTCCACCCTGTTTCTTCTTTTGAGCAAAAAGATGGTTAACACTCGTATGTTGAAACTATGCATGCTCTGATCCAAAAAAAAAAGGCTGCTCACACAATAAAAATATACTAATATTATATTAAAAATCTACTTTAAACCCCAATTGCAAAAATCTTCAGGTTTGAGATTCCCCTGGAACTCTTCCAAGGAAAAGAGCCAAATACAATAAATAAGGTGGGAGGTTAGGGAATATCCAGAATGCAGTGACCTGCTATCATTAGATTTAAAATACTCATGAGAATACAGTAGTAGAGGAAACAACACTAATGTTTTTCCCTTGTGAAACATGACTTAGAAAATGTGTGGAAATATTCAATATAAAAGGGACCAGAAATGGATAAAATTTACAATTTTCTATGTAGAAACCAGAAATAGCCTAAAAACATTTTCAGAAGCCAATAATTTAAAGCAGGATCTCAATATAGAACATATGGATAGCCATGCTGTATCACTTACCTTTTAAGGTACAGCTATAAAATATATTCTTAGAAGTGAATTGAGCCCCTGAAGACCACTTTCCTTTTTCAATGAATAGAAGTGACTTAATCAAGGTGGCAAACTGTTTTCCTTGTAACTGCAAGGTAGGGCATTTTCAAGCACCTGCTCTGTTAAAATTACAGCCACACTTTCATCACAGTATATCACAAAACTAAGGCAGACAATCTTCGCGTACAACCCCGACCCCCTGTTACAGTGAGGAAACCTGCACAGTTTAATTCTCTTGCATACTTCAAACCTCTAGTGACAGTTCCCCTAAAAACATGCTGCTTCAAGATATACAAAGGGAAGGACCACGTTGTCTTTATATATATCTGAAAGCATAGAATAAAAACTGACAAGTTACCTCACTATAAAAACACATTTCTGTGATTCACCTTTTATACTAGATTTTGGTTTTTTACTTTAATCAGTACAAAAATTTACTGGACCTTAAATATTGTCTTTACTTCCTTATTGTGGAAAATGTGGATTTTCCTTTCAAATAAAATAAATGGCTTAAAAAAACCCCACAGAAGTAGCACAATGATCTCTTCCAGAAGTTAAAAGAATTTATTTTTCTTAAAATCAAAAGCTTTAAATCTTAGTGAAATGGGCCACAGTGGAAAAGCCCTTTACAATATTACTGCACCTTATAAATAGTAAATGATATCGTTTGAGGTCAAAGAAAGAAACACTGCCATCCTGTATCAACTGTGCATAAAGGATGCTGGAAGTTTCATATTCCTTACTCTTTCTTTCCTTTTCACTCTTTAATCTAAAAAGCAGCTTTATTTATAGCTTGTCTCAGAAGACCTTCCTGAAACATCCCTTAGAGGTATTTTGAGAAGTATTTAATAATTTAACTTTTGCTTATATTTGAGAAACTAAGAAAATATTGAAGAATCCTCCTAACAGAAACAGGTTTCCCAAACCAACCATAAATCTACGTTTTTGGATTGTCACTTATCTACAAAAACCTGCAGGATATTTCAAAAACTTGCACATTACATTTTATAATGTACACAATCTCATCATCTTGGATCATTTTTAAATTAAATTATTACTTACTTTTTCATTTAAAAATAGCAATTTCTGTAATTGTACAACTTTTTTTTTTTTTTCTTTTTCAGTGCCCCCTCTTCCTTGGCAGTAGCAGGGTATACTACTTCTCCTTTCCATATGGGGAAAATGACTGCTCTACTGCTGCCAAAATCAATCTTGTCTGTAATAGGGATAACTACTGGGTGATCTGTTTGAACTAGCCAAACGAATGATAGACATGTGAGAGTGATTCAAGTGGCTATCCACAGCTATTTTAAATTAAATTGACATTGGGGGAAATGTTCTGTACCCAACTCTGTTTCCCATACACTAGGTATTTATAACTGGTTCCCATGAAGATCTCATACTTGCATAACCAAACCAAGAATTTGAAGTAAACCCTCCCCGACTTGCATCTGACAATGAAATCTCCCTTCCATTCCAGAAAAAGAGTGTAGTTGCAGACATCCCAAAAGATGAGACCACATCCCAAAAGATGAGACCTCATCCCAAAGCAGCTACAGGTCTTCCTTCCTCTCATACTATGTGAGGAAAGGAAAGGGAAATGGCCTCTGAGTTTCTGTGCATATACTTTGTACCCCTCTTCTGGCAGTTATATTTCCTGACATCTGTTTAAGTCTCCTCATCCATCTAAATGGAGTGAAGAAACATTCTGCATGCAATTCTAAGTCTTTCACATAAAATAAGACTCAAATGCTCAAAATGATAAAGTTTAATATAAATATTTTCTTGTGGATATTTGAGGTGAGAGCAAAAGGACCGTTCACAGTTAATACTGTCAAGATAGAAGAAACAGAGACAGAAAAACTATGAAAAAGCTGCACATGCATAACAGGCTTTTTTAAAGTTTGGTTCTTGTTAAAAAGAGAGGAATTCTGTACAGATCAGCATACACAACTATGGTCACAGTATAAACTGAGCCAGAGTAAGGCTGAAGTACCGCACGCAGAGCATCAGCTTCCTTATGAGAATGGGAGAGGCAGGAGCTCCCACCCCTGAGTTTTGATCTAATCTGCAGTGGGTTAATGACCCTGCCAGTAACCTGCAGCATGGGTAATTTCACTCCCTGATATACTCATGGAAGAAAAATCCACTGAGTGCTATTAATTGTAAAATTCCTATGTCTGCATCAAGGTATCTCTAAGTCACAGACCACCAGAGGCAGAAGAGGATAGTCAGAGAAGCATCATCGTGCATTTGCCCTGTTCACACCTCCTCCTGCTGGCACACTGCTACTGGTCAGAGACAGAGCCCATGGCCTGCACCACTTCTGACATCTATTTAGTTTTTCTTCAAAAAGTATTGCTATTTATCCAAGAAGCTTGACTTCTACAGAAGATCCAATGCCTACATGGTGGGATGGCATTCAATAGTGGACACAACAATAGAGTCACTAGTTTAGCCACAGATTAAAAAAAAAAAAAAAAAAAAAGGGATAAAACATGGAATGAAAAGCAAATTAATATTCTGTATTAGCCACAACAGCAGACACTAATCAGACCATTAGTAAAACCACAAGGTTTCACTCCAGCAGCTCTGAAACAGTAATGGGTTTTCCCATGAAAACTTGAAAGAAAAGGTGAAAAAAGGTTTGTGTGGTATGATGAAAAGGAATGCCAGACACAGCTTTGGTCAAACATTCCCATTAAATATTTTCCCATTACCCCCTAGGTTCATTCACAGGCCAACTGCACTGGCTATTTACCAAGGAGGTTTAAGATAATGTTTACTGCTCTTTAGTGTTTTTCAATTTTCTAAGCTTACCGGCATTTCCTTTAAAAAATCATTGTGAAATTAAACAAGTTACACATTAATAGTTTATGTTTTCTCTTCACAGTAGATTTTCTGTTATTATGATTATACACGTCCTACCACTAAACTGGTATAGAATTGCACTTAAAAAGTCTTACTATTTTCATTTTACACTTGAAATAAATGACTAATGATGCACTTTTTCATTAGCAATTGGGACTAAATCCAACTGAAATATCTGAAATTATTTTCATGAGGAATGAGAGCAGATCAAGTTCTTTGCAGAGATACATATCGGTGTATTTGTCTTTTACTACACATACTGGCATAGCATAACTTCATCTATTCAATGCCTAAAAACCCCCAAAATAGAAATATTGAAACGGCATATTTAAGCACTATGTAACATACAAAAGGTAAAGAAGTATGATATTGAGTTACAGAAGACAAACTGAAGTCTTAGACAACATTATGCATTTATCTTTAATTACACTAACTGCTATCTGCACTTTTAAGAGAGTATAAGAAAAAAATAGAAACTAGGAAAGTAGACTGTAGAAAGCAAGTAATTACTGCACTGCTGAAAAAACTTTGATAAACTACACACAAGATATTAATCTACCAATTTATAGGCCAATGATATTTCCAACAAACAGCATGTACTGCTTATAAAACACAAAAGCCAGCTTCTTGAAAATTCATTTTTTAGCATGCCTTTATGTGTTTGTATTTCATCAAACACTGTAATTTGAGAAGAACAAGACAAGAACGCTAATGAAAAAGCTGAAAGATACAAAGAATAGAAAGATCTTCAAAAAATATACTGCTTTTATTTCATAACAAATACTGCTTTTATTTTATAAAACCACCTATAGTAATTTTTCTTCTTTTAGATTCAGGTTGATATGCTTAACTTTTTCTTAGTTGTGTAGTGTTGAAGCTGGAAGCTAGAAAGACTGATTGTAGAAGTATTATTAGTGCTGACTCACTAGAAATTATGTCGTAAAATCAGCATTTATAAGTCTCAATTCTTCACCTATTATTTCCATTATTTTCATTTGATCCATTATATTCAAAGCAGGAGAATGACAGTCTTAAATTTTATAACTACAAATGAAGAAAAACAGCAGCACTAAAACTCTATAGACAGAAGTAATTTACTACAGTCTTAAAAAGTACCATATAAATATCAGCACCTATATAAATTTATAGCATAAAATCACAAACCTGCTGAGATTTGTACACATACTTAAAATTTTACTACATGAGTGGCCCCAGTGAAGTCACTTACTGACCCCTAATTTTGTTTTTCCAACAATTTCCTACTGTTGGTTCTCAGCTCCATGTCTCTCTTGCATTTTGAAGTAGAACAGAAATTTACCTCTCAATTCTGAGCGAAGCTGAGAGAAAAACAATATTTGCTGGACCATCCTGGAGCATTATCTATCTCAGCATGTAAACAGACCCTTTATTTCAGGGAATTAAAGAACCAATTTTCTGGGAGACAAGGTTAGCAAATGAAAATTATATTTTCTTTGAACGCAAAACAGGTAAGTTGGTGAGTGGTAATTCTCACTATTTAATTTCTTTCGGAGATACAGGATCCACCATTGACAAACTTCTCAGTCTTGCAGTCTTAAAGCTCAAGTGAAGTTTCTGTACACTGCTACTGACTTCACCACCATTAAATGGAGATGCCATCATTACCACATCCAGACACTTAGCTCTAAGGAGTCCAAATTCATTGTGAATGGAATCGCTAAGCTATTTTGTCTCCTGTGCCCAAGGACAGAAGAGCTCCTACAACAATCTACCTCTTGCACTTTATCTTATATAGTTGTTTTCCTTTTCTCTGTCATGAGGTTTCGGAGGGGATACTGAGGCATTCACGTTTTGTCTCAGAAAAAGGTGACAATAATTGGTTATAATACTTGTATCAGAAAATAATAATTCACTAGAAATCCTCATAAGTTAAGTTGAGGTTTGATATATTCCATAGGAGAAAAATTTAAAATTCAATTTATGCTATCTTTGGAGAAATTCTTTAGTACTAAGTAAAACTTCAAATGTCATATAAAAAATGTATTTAATATACAAGTTTAAAATAAAAACAGGGGTTTTTTTTCCCCTCCAGAAAAAAATACATGCTTTCTGCTTTGACAAGAATTATGCATTCTTAATTTGCAAGACTGCTGCCACAGAAATGATGGATATAACAAATTCATCCGTAAGCCAATTTTGCTTTAGGATGAATTAGAAGAGAAAATGGGATTTGAAAAGAAAAGTAAATACAAATGTAAATTCTGTATAAATTATCTCCAGCACAAGAGGTTTTGGTCCACTGTGCTAGAAAAGACTGCTGTGCTGGGTTAAGAAAAGAGCAGAAGGAGAAAACAATATCCTGAAACAAAGCAGCAAAGTTGCTATCGGACAGACTGCAACAACTAATGGAACTTAAGCATACATTGCCATATTTAAGCAATGGCGCTCCTGTTTGAATTTCTTTCACTGCTGTTTGCCACAATCTACAAGCTTAATTGTGTAGACCACAAGAGTGAAAGGACCTTTTTCGAACTACGATATTAAGCTTTTTCCTTTTGCGCAAGGGAATAGGTAGGCAGTTCAAGGCATACAGAGACTATTCTGTATTACAGATTCATAATTTTAGGGTTTTATATTAGTGCTGAGAATGGTATTTTTGATGGAGGGATTCCTAATGATGCCTTCCTTTTGCCACAAAATTGTTGTATTTACACAAGGTAGAGTCCATTGAAATGCATTCTATAGTTAATCACAAGTCTTGTTTGACGGACAAATAGTTTTGTCACAATATGGCATTTCGTCATGATAACTCGTGGAGTAAACAGCATAAATGCGTAAGAATTTTAGGATTCACGCCTCACTTCACAGACCTAGAAGGATTCATAGAAATCCTTGAGAAATGCAATGGTAACATCAAAGCAGGGACCTCCTAGTGCTTAAACACCTTGTCCCAAGATTTTGTTTTATTTTTTTTTAATTGAAAGGAGAGTAGCACCTATTCAGGCCACTCTACCTCTTAAAGATGGAGTAGAAAAATTACAGTAGTATTAGTAGGTCATTACCTGCACAAGGGGAAAAAAGCGTATGAATGTGATTTCATTCATAGTTTGAATAGTTGACAAAAGAAAACTAAAATACATACCGCATCTGTAACTTCTATCTCATACAACTTCTGGAATGTCTCCCGATAAAAGAAAAAAAGCTTCCCACTGCCTCCACCTTTCTTAACAGAGGTGCCTGTGACGAGTATTTTATCATCTGGGCTGAAGCAACAATCTGTCCTGTTGAAGAAACAAATCATCATACAGGGCAAACCATTAATTAATATATAGGGAACTTAAATATAAACTGCACTCCTTAAAAATAATCCTTTCTATTTGTTAATACTTTTAAGACAAAGCTTTAAAAAAATCTTTTGTCAGCTGCCAACTACTACTATAATTATCAGACACAGTTTACATGTACAATTACAGCTGTGCACAGAATGTGCAAAACTGGCAGATCCAATAAAAATCCTCCTCCCAAAAAAACTCTCCTCCGCTCAAAAGTCTTGTGAAATTTTCAACATGAGAAACAAATAAAAAAGTATTTTCAAACCTGCTTATCATCATTAAGTAAAAAAATAAATCAACCATGAAATCTGGTTTTGCTGGTGACACATTCTTCAATGATGCAAGACTGTGTTTAAACAGTGCCCCAAAATGTTTGTCTGTTTACTACTCTTCTGTGCTAAAAATCACAGTCAAGACTGAGCTGTCCATGACCTGCCTTTCCAAGACCTTATTTCAAAAGTATAAATTGTCCTTAAGAGTTAGATTTGGCTGTGCTACAGCTATAGAGATGCAGGTAATACCAATAACAATATTAAATACGATACTTAGTGCTATGCTGTACAATACGGTATTTTAGTACCAAAGAATACAGTCATCAGCACTTCTAACATTATAATCTGAATTCATATCATGCACCTTCATGTTATGTCTACTTTTCAATCCAGCTCTTCTTTTTATTAATGACAGACCAAATAAGAATGAGGGTTACTTACATATCTCATTACACAAACATAAGGCAATGAACTGGCCTCCTCTGGAAAAGCTGCAAATCTAATTAAACCTAAGACATGTGATACTGAAAAATGGCATAAAACTAGCAAAGTTAGCTATGAATTATCACAAAAAATATGATGAGATATTTTAAAGCAATGTGAAGTCCTAAGTAGCCAAGAATCAACACTGCGCAGTCCTCCCTGTGCAGTCCCTTCTGCACAGTTCTGGACCTAGTGAGGACGGAGGAAGAGAACTCCAGTAGATTCCCTCCTGTTCAGCACAACTACTGCTACTTCTAATAGCTGGAATAAATTAGTGTACTTACATTGGGAAGAAGCTGGGAAGTCTTTCCGCTGAATTAAGAGGCTTCTTAAATTGTCTAATATCCCATATCTTTAAAGTGTCATCTCCTATGAAATAAAAGGGATGAAGGTTAGCAATAAAGAATTTCAGTCAAGAATTTAGACATGTGCAGAAAATTTAATCCTCTAATTCAGACACAAAAAGAACAGAATGACACAGTAGAAGCATTCAAAATGGGGATGGTTTGGAAGTTCTTTGTCCCTAAATGACTAAGAAAGTGCAGGGATAAGAAGTTCCACCTGCTACACTCCAGTAGATCAGAAACTTCTACTCAGTGGCTCAACTCCATCATGGCAACACCTCCTACCAAGAAACATTAGCCACAGTGGAGTCAGATTCCCCAGGCACTAACATATTCTGTGTTTGTGAGCATTGGTGCTTTGCTACTAGGAGTAAATTTAACTTTTAAGATATTGAAAGAAATTAAAATGTTACCGTGGATGGTCTAGATCAAAAAGTAAACAAGTTTTATGTGTCTGGTTTCCACCTGCCCTGAAAAAATGATCAGGAAAAATGGAAGGCATATGAAATCTTTCTGCTTCTTTAGCAGGTAAACACCAACAAACTGCAATCTCAATATGAAGAACAGGGCCTGGCATCAGTCAGAAACCCTTGGGGAAGGGGGAGAAGGGAAGCAAGTGAACCCACACTTGCTATAACAAAACCTTTTCATAGTCCTCTACACTACCTTTGGCCATAAAAGCCAAAATCGAGGTTACAGCAAGACATTTACAGCAATTCTCATCTGTGTTTGATAAACATGGTGGGACTGTAGGCCAGTAAAAGTCAGGCTGTTTATTCCTTTTTGAAAAGTTATGACATATTAACAAAGTGAGAACAGGAAAAAAAGAAAATAGATTATTTAGTTATTCTCAGAGAGATCTACATCTCTGCTGATCATCCCTCTGGGATACATATTTCCAGTATGAGACAAGCTACAGAAGTTGAGCTTTGAAGCACCTCACTTGGGCACCTAGACATCTCCTAGCATTTGACATCAGTGCCTCAGTGCTTTCAAGGGTGAAAAGAAGGACTTTCAAACAACAATTACCTTTAAAAACATCCAGAGATTAATTTTAGACAAAAAGTTACAAAATCTTTCTGACCTAGAAGGAAAAAGGAGGCAAGTGACTGGTAATCCACAGACCTGCTTCCTTCCAAAGCACAAACCTTGCAGGGAAGTAATTTTGTTGTCTAAAAGTTTCATTCACAGCCTTTGAGATCAAGAGCTTAAAGGAGGTGTTGGAAATAAAATGTTAAAGAAAAAAAAAAAAAGTAACATGCTGTAACAAAAGAAATGAAGGCCAGCAGTACCCTTTACAGGGAAAGCAGTAATGTGTGGCCTCGTACATCATGTATATTTATATTAAAGACTAGGATAACTCCTTACTACAAAATATTTTTAAGAAGTGGACAACTTAAATAAATGATGTCTAGAGCAGAGTATATTTCTGTTCATTGGGAAGCTAAAAAATCACAAGAAAGAAAAATATTGAGTCCCTATTTTGGGAATATGTGTTTTCTTATTGTTTCCCAGTAGACTCCATCCCAAGCACATTTCGTCTTGTAATATGAACCCTTCCTTTTTCCTCCCACACCCAACAGAAAAACACTTATCAGCAAGATGTTATATCAAAAGCACCAGCATTTTATAAATGTATGCAAAGGATACCACTTGGCCATTTTGCAAATCTCCCGAATAGGGACAGATCTAAGGCTAGCAGCCAAGGCTGTTCTGTTCTCAGTGGAATGAGCCTTGACATGATCTTCAAGCTGTAGTCCTGCCAGGCTTTAGCAGGAGAGATGCAGTCAGACATTTAGCTATAGCTCTTCTGCTAAAAAGAAAATGTAATCTGCTGGTTTGAAAAATTAGAAGACTCTAGAAGTTGTGGTTGATTTCAAATCAACACTGTCTTACACTGTGCAGAAATAGATCATTAAGTATTTGGAAAGGGAGGAATGCTAGTAGAATGACTAGGCCAATGCTGTGAAACTCTTACCATCATTAAGAATTTGCTCAGATTCACTTTTCCTAATTAAAATTTTCTGTGTTGAAAATACAGTTATTGGCACCTGAATCTAATTTGCATTTGGAGTTGAAATCACTGTCACTAAGAAAACAGTCATACTTACTTGCCACAACACCAAGGACTTTTTCCAGTAGCATCCTTCCATCGATGCTTAAGGGGGTTCTTTATGAGAGCTGTAGCAGTACTAAACTATTTTTAATTATTTCATACATGGACAAAAATAGTTACCCTTAAATAAAAACATATAAACAGACGTTGTGCAGTTCCGTATGAAGCATTCAAAATAGTCCACTCGCATCATTCACTATTTTTCTCAATGGCAGACTTCTCCAAAGCCTGGCAAGATTATTTAAAGCTTTTATAGCTTTTAGTAGCATTTCAAACTCTATTCTTTGCCTTTTTAATAAGAAGGATACCAATAAACAGGCTTTAGTCTGATATGATCAGGTCAGACAGCATTATGCCAATGGTATTGAGCACTGGACTTATCAAGAGGTTAACAATTAGGTGTTAGAAAAACAGTCTTTGGTGAGCGAGGATAGGCGTTTTGCAAATGGCTTTTAGTCAAAATAAGGCCAACGCACAGATAGTACAAAGATTTTACATGGTTTTTTTTTTTCTTTTCAGAAGATACTGACCAGAAGTACATAGATGCAAATGGCCCCAAAAGGAGCAAAAGTGCTGCCAGAAACTCAAAAAGCCTAAAGTCAGCAACACCCTTAAAGAAACTCCTACTTTAAGAGGGAGTCCTATGTTGAAAGCAAAGCTCATGGACAGAAATTCACAAAGATCATTGGGGAAAGCAAAGAAACATAGCAAATGAGAATTTAAAAAAGAAAATACAGCATAGGAAAGGCATAGCATAACAAGGCTTACCATGAGGGAGCACCAGAATTTATAAACTCTGAGTGTTCCTGTTGAAGGCTTATACTATATATGTGAGGAGAGGCACTTTATGGAACAAGGTATATGCTTCTGTGTTCTGCACTGGTTCTGCAAGGGGAGCTGCCACAGCTAAAGAATGACCTTCGGAGGCAGCAGAGGTCAGGACCACACTCACCCTGAGCCGAAGGCCTTGGAAGGGAAGTCACAAATTGGGGATTCTGCACTTAGGCTTGGAACAGCTCTTACTGTCACCTGCATCCATACCAGCCTGGCCAAATATTTAAGTGCATCATCCTCTTTAAACATAGGGAAGTGAAGAATACTGGAAGACTCTGAGAAAGCCATTTCAGCTCCAAGTGTTACAAATAGTTGACTATGTCTATTAAAGCTAACAAATGCATTTTTGGTATTTTTTGAAAGGAACATCAGCGTTCAGCTCCCGAGAAGTATTACTTGACATAAAACCATTTGATTTTTAAAATGCTAATGTTTGTATTTAACATAAAGAGCAATATATTATTACTCTACACAAAATCGAAAGTCACAGGAAACTGTACTCAAGGTGCTTCTACTTTTTAAACCAACTTCAAAATTAAATGTTTTATTTTTCCTCAAGAACATTGTGAAAAGAGAAATACAGCTAAAACTGAAAAAAAACCCAAAACCAAAACATCAAAAGGAAACACAAAAAAAATTTTTTTGAGCTCAAAAGAAAGCATGTATCTGCATAAGCTATCTGATAGGCTTCCATGTGAATATTTTTTCTTGGATTTAACTACAGTGAACTTATTTTCCTATATAAGTTTACTGATTATGATGCCATGAGTCTGCACACTGTTCATACCACAGAAAATAAATGAACCATCCAACTAATAGCTATCATGAGATTCATGGAATTAATAAAGTCATTGCTTCATATTATGACAAAAACGAACTCCACATACCAGAAGTCAAAAAAAGTTTTTTTAAATTTTTATAAGACCCCAAGTCCAGTCCTAATGCTTACCTCTTCACTGTTAAACAAAGAAAACATTACTCAGATACAATCTTCACTGTATTTAGAAAAAATTACTTTCATGGTTACAAGTGTGCAAAAATATCACTTTCTTAAGTTTCTGTCAAGTTACTACCTAATACCGAAGAACAGTAAGACTGGGAACTCTCATAAGCAGCTCCTTAGCTTTTCATTTTCCCTTGTGCTTGCAGCTGAGCCCTGCCCCATCTCTCTCATATCCAACACAGAATCCACATCAAATGCCGGAGAGTCAATCAAGCTTTCAATGAAAGTCCCCATTCCCCAAACTGCTATCCTCTCTTTGATCCTCAGCACTTGGCAGGTGTGTTAATCTATGAATGCTGGATCCACATCTGCTTTTGCTGGTATAGATCCAAAGCAATACTCATATTAAAGCACTAACCAAACAAGTCAAAATCAGGTATGATTCCTCCTTATTCTCTAGCATAGTGGACACAGAGCTTTTTCTTTTAATACACTAGACAAAGGTAGCACTTTTATCCACACTGAGGGGCCAAATTTCCGTACAGTCTTACATTCTGCAAACAATCAATCAACATTTTACATAGCTTAGAGCAGAGTATGGTAGATAAAACGTAAGTAAGTGAAAGTCTGTTTAACACGACACAAAATCTGGAGACAGATGAGGAAGAACAGGCAACCAAAAGTGCCACATGCAATAAAAAAAAGCAAAGGTCATTTATGTGATCTACATTTATAAATGTGAAACATAAGAAAATTTACATAAATGGAGGTTTCAAGACAGCACTAGTAAATATTCCTCACATAAGTGTTAATTGTGTTTGCCGTTAATATTTAAAAGCACACTGAGGTTTCTCTTTAAATCTTATAAAGTATGTCTGTGTGCATTTTTCAGGGCCAACACCACTGGCAGACAGATGCAGTGTTTCACTTAGCCCGGAACAGAAAGACAGATGCTTCACTCCTACTTTCCAAGGAGGAGAAGGTTCTCACACAGTAAATGTCTGGTTCAGTAAGGACCAGCAAGGTTGAGAGTTTTTACCTCAACCACTTAGGACTCATTCATGATGAGTACAGTGGCAATAGAACTCTGCATCCAAGAGCCTCAACAGCAATTAAGAAACAATCCAAGTGCCATTAGCGTGCCCTAGTTAAGTCTAGGGCTGTCAAGGACAAGACTACCATCATCTTACTCTGAAAGATGTGATCTGGGGAACATAATGTTTGGAATCTTAGAAACCTGGCAAGACATACACAGAAGTCAGAGGTAGCATCCAAGAGCAGCTGTGTATTGCTGTAAAAGCCACTAGTGCCGCTCTACTCATCAGGGGCAGGGGGAGTGGGAGGACACAAAGCAACTGCAAGCTACAACGCTTGGCTTGGAAGCGCATCCCCTGCTTCAGAGCTTTTGCTGTCTAAGAATACCTCTATCCTGGTGTTTTGTATATGTAATCTCATTCTGTCTAAGTACCAAACTGACCAGATGTCCTGTACATATGTGAGGTACAATGTTAGCTGACATTAACATACACTGCCTCTCCCTAGACCTGTTTATTTGGCCTTGGGGCCATGCTATTGCATACACATAGCTTCTGGTTACAGCTGGTTTCCATCCAGACAACTTGGATTGTATACGTGCACCTGCCTGCAAAATACTGGGTAGACAAATCTCTGTGTGAAAAGATGTCTTAGGCAGACACCGTCCTGTCCAATACATCTAATACTGGAGTGAATGAGTTTTCAAATATACCTTTGCCTTCTCAAGACTTGTTCTGTTATCTAAGACTTTTTTATAGAAGGTTTATATGAAGTTTAAAAAGCAGGTGTTTTTTTCCTGTCCTGTAGACATTTCAAATTTTTTTGCCATTCAAGTTCATCTTGGCCACTCACTTCCAGTCATCACCTCTTGATGTTTATAATATAAATTAGATAAAAATTCCAATTAGAACAGAAAAGGACACTGCATAAGAAAGCTGCTTGAGGAATGAATAACTCCAGAATAGAGATACTGTTACTGAGAGGTAGTAATCTTCCCAGAAAGACCTAAGTAAAAAAACTGGACTAGTTTTATTTTTAATTAAGCTAATAACTTCCTTTTGGTGTATTATTAATGCTAGACAAGAAGAGAGATCAGGAACAGTGTAATATAAACAGCGAAGTTCTCTTAAAATATTCCTTAACTGCTGAAAAATGCGCTTTCAGGAACACAGTATTGCATAGTGTATCAAAATAAAAGATGTAAATTGTGAAACACTTCAGGTTTAAATCACTAGTATCTGATTTCACTACCTTACCTCCATCATAAACAATTACATTTAATGATGATATGATTTAAATGGTTTGTTTACTGAACCATTTCACTTAGTAAAGTTAAAATTGTCTTACATTCAACTCATCAAAGGCTTCTTTCAATCACTTACCTCCCCGGCTGGCAAGGACAGTACCATCATAGGAAAATGTCAAGCATGAAGTGTCGGTGCCCGGAGCATGAGCTTGCCTGCAGTGGAACTTTGTGTGTACCTGTTTGTCAAACAAATAAAACATTAGAAAATGTGCTTATATCAAGATAAGACAAACATCTATTTGTAGCATTTTGTGTACCCTGCTGCTATTCCTACATTTAAACAGAAAACCCTCCATTTTTAGCAGGTACAGAAGCTAAATATTTCTACAGACTTTTAAAAATGTCATATATGTTTTAGAATAGGCTTTCATAATAAAAGCTTGAATGCAAAATCTGACTTTTTCATAGATTTAATTATACAGTCCACATTTACATAGCTTCAGCACTCCTGGAAAACTCCCACTAGCACTGAATAAAGGAAGTTACACCTGGTTAAGGTAAAAATACATTTTTAAGACAGTTCTCAACACTCCCCAAAGCAGGCTTATAGTTACAAAAAATACCAAAATACAATATAAATACTTTGGAAAGGACTTAAAAGAAGGATTGGAAGAATTTATTTTTGCCAAATTTAATCCCTGCCAAAATTCATGGCTTATATAATAGAACAAAGCTCAGATATTCTGAGGTTTGTGTTCTGTTTAGCTGCAATAAAATTCAAGTTTGGGAATGATGTATGTTTATTTTTTATTTCTATTTTGCTGATAATCCTAGAGAAAGGTAGAAGTTACTTTCAAGTTAACATTTTGCTCCCAGGTAGAGCTGACTTCTTATTTATTAAGTCACTATTTAGTAAAATCCCTAAAAATTCTATTAAAAAGGGAGGAACCTCTAATTAAATTTTAGCACTTTTGTAAAGTCAAGCTTTCCTACTTCCCAACCAAAAGCAAAGGTCTCAGCTAAGATACCAAGATGCCTTTCATACACAGGAAGGGAAAATGGAAGAAAAGGGACAAGACAGAAACAGAGATGAAGGAGAGACAGGTTGACTCCTTTCTTAACACCTAGGAAATTACACTTCTCATTTGCCCTTTTTTCCTAAAACAAAACTAATTTACATAGTTGTAAAATAAAACATTCAAGAATTAAAGGTTGTTTGTACAACTGTATCTCAGCTTCTCATCTGTAAGACGAGGATTAAAACATGCCCTTCCTCATATAGAGGGGAAGAAGAGAAATTAGTGGCCTTAAAGTCCTTTACTTACCAGTGATGAGCAAAACAGAAAAATATGCGTAGAAGCGTGTATTTTCAGAGAAGGGTTTGAACAGCATGCACTAAGTCAGATCTAGAATCGCACCCTAAACAGTAAAAGACAAAATACTGAGCAGTATTTTGTCACTGCTTAGTGATTACTATCCAATCTATACATTAAGAGACACAGTTCTACAGAATAAAAAAGGAGGACGTAATCGCGAAATGCAAACACATGGACTGAATTAAGCTTGCACAGGAATCCTCAGTTACTGTATCTTCTAATTTTTTACTATGCACCTTACTAAGGCACTTTTTAAGGGCTATTTTGTATGCAAAACACCCAAGCTAGTAAAGTAATTAATGTTGTTTACCCTTTCAAATAGTTGTTCTAAATTTGGTCCAAAAGCTAGAGAAACTTTGTGTAATGACATTAATAATGATTGCAAGCTTATTTTGGAGTGCAGATTTAGTCAAGTTTTGAGAGGAGTCACATAAGTAATTTCCTCCACAAATGACTCTTCAACAAAGGAGTATTTCAAACACCAAGTAAATGCTTCTTACAGTATTTGGAAATAGAATGTAATAGCTTACATTTAGCAGTAGTACTTGTTTTGAAATTACTGTCACTTCCAGCCAATTGTGCATATCCTGGAGAAACTCTATGAACAGACTGCAGTTTACAACTCTACGTCTTTGGTGGGGGTGTTTGTAAATACTAAGAAACATATTTTATGCATCCAGTTAACTAAAATCTCCCAAGTGTGTGGTAACATACAAAGGATAAAATGTGAATTGGCTATCAGAAAATAAATTTTCTGTAATATTTGTTAAACATTACCAAGCAATTAAAATTATGTATTTTCTGTCTAAGAAATAACATGGACACTTGCAAAAACATCATAAATGGCTAATAATCACACCTTAAAAAAATGACAGAAAGATTATAATATGGTATTTAGCTATTTCAAATAAATTGGAAACTTTGTTTGGGCTCCACAACACTTGTCTACTCAACACTCCCATCCCTCCCTGGCAATGTCAGACTGATATACTTGTATTAAAATAACATTTTTTTCATTTTTCTGACCAACTTAATGCAAGGGTGAGGGATTTTTTTCTTTCATTTCATCATTAATCAGTCTGAAATTCCTTCCTTTTGTTTTGTTTTGGATACAAATTAAAATAAAGAAAAAGATTTGGGGTCCCACCAAGGCCTCTTCTTTTATGTTTTACTAGTAAAAAACCCAAACATCTCTCTATACGTAGATAGATAGTAAATCACATAATGTTTCAAGAGTTTTGTTATTTTTCTATGGTCAAAGATACTGATTTTATTTAGCATGAATTTATGAATCCATTAATCAAACCTGAACTGCATCTTTCAGGAATTAAACAACTCACCTTAAATATGTCACCCACTATGGAGCCTTCTCAATGAAGTACCTCTACTTTGAACAGTTCTTACCCTTTTTCAACTGTCCCACAGAAAAAGAAAAATAGCAACATACAGACATGCGCCCCTTAATCACAAAAATGAAAACAATGGAACAAATTTAGCCCAAGTCTACCCAGCTTCAATGCCTTAGGATTTCATGTAAAACAAGACTTGTCTGAAAGGGACAGTAAGATTGCATCAGCAATTCTGCTTGTCTTTAAAAATAAATTTGCTCAGTTTACCAGTAAAAAGATTGTTTTCCTAACTTTGAGCTCTGCAAGCTTGCCCTCCATATATTATTCTGCAAAGGAATATAACCCTGAATTGTAATACTAAATCAAATATTCTAAAATGATTGAAGGTTGCTCTAAAAATGATAGAAGGTTGAACAAGAAGTTTTTACATATACTGGCAAATGTTCACTGCAGTTTTCAAACAAAATAATGTGTTTGGCCTCTGGCCTCTTAACATTTTTAACAGATGTCTAATCTTGCTAACAAATCATTAGCAAAAAAAAATTATCAGAATGTTTGTTGCTGGAAAGACATGAAACAGAACTAATGTACACAATTTAAAAGTTTGATTTTGAAAGGGAAGGAGAAAGCAATGAAACACTAAAGATGTAAAGATAATTAGAGCAAAGTGTATCTACATTTCTACCTCATTACCCCTCTTCTTTTGTTGCAGAAGTGCCTGCTGTTATGGAGTACTAGTCACGTGCCATTGAAGATTTGACAAGTTCATCACTCCTTAAATTTTTTAAAGGTTTATTTATTTCAGCAAATTCTGCAGTAACACACTCTATCTTCTGCAACTTGTTTGAAGGCTTTCTAGCAACTAACTCCAGCAATGTAAGCACTTTCTTTCTAGCTTTGTATTAGCACATATATTTTTGTTAAGCAATTACAGCTGACTGGACTTGTGTGCAACATGAAATGACAGGCAGAAAACATGAAGCACATGTGAGAAAGGACGCAGTTGCATGTACCAAAAAAACTAGGATAACAGATAAATGTCAAAGTTTGCAATATCACCGCAGTCCTCATAGAGAGGATGAGAACCAGAAGATAAGAGGAAGCCAGAGAATAGATTGCGATTGGGGAGGGGAGCGGCGGGGGGAGAAGGTACATGACTGGAGCGTCACTAACGAACATGCTTTGTACAAAAATCTGGGTGGATTGAAGAAGACCCATATGGGAAGTGAAGACGACAGTGGCCACATGAAATGTTTATCACAAATGAATGACCTACAACAGAACCACATGGTTAGAGTTCTGCGCCACACAACTGCTCTCCTTCTCCAGAATCCTAAATAAAACATGTTCTAGGAAAAGCAGAAGATAGACCTAGTCAGTTTGTTCACCTCAGAAATCCAAGTCACATCCATGTGAAAATCAACAATAAGCTTAACTAATAAAATTTTTTAACATTCCACATTGTTTCTAGGATACAATATTTCACAGTAATCCGACACCTTCCCAAGATTATAATGCTCCCCCCACCTTTTTCTTTTAACGAAACAATGAATGACCCAGCCAGAACATTCTTCTTCCTTCTTGTTCCTAACATCTTCAAAATTTTTTTAAAAGCAGAGGCAGTAAATTAAGGGAGGCCTTGGGGAAGGTGAGATCTACAAAGATTGCTGTATCAATCTTTCCTTGTATTACAGACATGTAACAAAATTTTACTTATTACTGTGAACAGTCAACCACACAACCACAACTGTGTTGACAGCAAAAGGAACTCTATCCAATACTGAGTGCACCACTAGCAATGTGCAATCTACTCCAGTTTGCTCCAGCACAAAGAAGGTGTATTCTGAACAGGGCAGGTCATCTCTGGAGATGCCTCTTATGCTTGCTTACCTGCTGTTCCCCCTCTTTCACATCAAGGAATGTTTCCAATGCTCCTTGAGAGAGCTGGAAATCGGGATTTACACCAGTTTGAAACATGAGGCAAGAAGGGGAAGACTGGCTGGGCAGAGATGCCACACAGGCAAGTCCCAAGCCATGTATGGCTCTTTGAGATTTAAACGGGTGATTTCACCCAGCTAAGATACTTCCAGCAAAATAAGTTAGCTGACACTGACAATATTCAACTGCAAAAAAAGATAATTCTCAATAAACATAAAAGCCTTCCAAGATAACATATTATCATAGGCCAGTCTCAAGGTGACAAAGGCATGAGCTATAAAGCTGCAAGAAGAAAACAAACAAACCAGAAACGTTTTTAGTCACAACTGAACAAAGCTGTCCAGGTCTTTGTTGAAAGTGATCCCATCAGAGACAGCCAGCAATCTCAGAGCTGTGATCACAGCTGACAAGACAGACAGGTTCCCAGGGCATGAGTTACACTCTCCAAATGGCTATTTCCCCATCCCCCCTTCAACCATCTCCACTAAAGGAAGCATATTTGCTTTGCTCTCAATTATAATCCAGAAAAGAAATGTAACTGTACTTTCTGGGTTTAGTATATCACTTACACATTATCAGGTCTACATATGCCAGCTGAATTCAGGAATTTCTCAATTTTTTCCCTGAGTAGGCAGTTGCAGACTATATCAGATGCTTTCCTTAAGTCTCTGTAAACATGATCCCTGAACTTTCAATTTATGTGACAGCTCTTCAATACCACTTCCCGTGGTGTAGAAATAGATGCTGTTTCAGTAATGACCATACTGATGCAAAATAAGATTAACTCGTGAAATTTGAGGGTTTAGTGTTTACATGATTATATGCTACATGATTTGCTCGTCTCCATGATTTTCTAACTCAGTGACATCTACAAGTATCATTAGCAGACCTGAAACACTCCTTCCTTTCTCTCAATCCTAATTAACCAACTGTGAATACAGTAACCTAACTTTATTTGCCATAACCAGGAAATCTGACTGGCAATCGTATTTAACTGTCCTGCGTGTCCATTATATTCTCACCTGTTGCAGCTAAGGCCTTTTTCTGGGTGGAGGGATGATATTCTAGGGGAGGCAAGTCTTTTGGATTTCTTTATCTCTCACACTCAGGCAGTGGTTCAATACCTTCCAATAATCTTTCACATGTATTTCATAGAGAAGTTTTCCTAGCTATTTGAAATTACTGAACAGATAAGAGATTTGGTTTTTTTTTTTAATATTCTGCAGTTTTTCTTGAGCAACTGTTTTGCAATGAAAAACCTACATAACCTAAAAAAAAAAAAAAACCAAAAAACAAACAAAAACATAATAGCTCTGTAACTATTTTAAAGTTCATAAAATCTTCAATCCCTTGCAATGAATCATGTGTTATATCATGGAACTATGAATGAAAATAAAAACACAAGCGTGAAATGCTTAGTCAGAAAATGTTGGGCTGTTACGGAAAACAGAATTCTTAGAACAGAAGCCATACAGCAGTGTAGTCAGTCAAGGTGAAAAATGATTTAGCATTTTGTTAATTCCAATTGATACAAAAAGTAGATTTCTATTGAAAAAAAATCTCTAACATCTACACAGAAGGCAATGAGGCAAGGCACCTGATACATTTGACTATATGAGGTTTTAGACAAAAGAAGGATGCAAGCAGGCTGGCTTGCCTTAGAGATGTCTCTGAACCACTGCAGTGATGAGAAAATCCTTCCTATCTGCCCATACTTCCTTCACCACTTAGAGCATTCAATGTCAAAGAATACTGCTGACCACAGAGACAATTTCTTCTTGTTTAAGTTAATTCAACAAGAAAGATTTTAGGAAACCATTTTAGAAGGATGGCTTCTTCACAGCATTGCTAAATATTTGCCTAATGGTTTGAAAATGAAACCACAGCTGAATGTTTGGCTGCACTGTCAAACTTTGCATTTGAGAAAATAATCTATCTTGGCCACAAAAACGATAAATATTACTAATAAAAATAGCTTTTGGAAACTATTCTGTTGGCTTCCTTTGGGGATTTTTTACACTGCATGAGAAAAACATACAAGGATGTAAAAGAAATGTTCCTTTGTATCTTTTCATAACTTATCTAACCCATCCCATGCTATCCTAGCAAACTCATGATTTTCCTCCTTTTTACTATCATAAATATGGCTTCTGTAAACAAAACAAAAAAAACCCTGAACCCTCCTTTTGCCTCTCTCAAAAATAATCACTCTTAGGCTTGTCCAGCTGTTGAAGGTTCATTTGTCTTCCAGAAAATAATCAAATCTGATCAACGTTATTCTGTAAAAATTTCATTAAAAATTTAGTTAAGATATACTAGAACCCCACTGAAAGTCCACAGATTGCTTCAAACCATCTATGCCAACACCAGATGTTTCATATCAATAAAAAGTAGCCTTTTGCCTATTGGCAATGAACAAGCAAAAATATAAACAGAAAAAATACAAAGAAGCTACAAAGGTGTATTTAAAAAGCAACTACCACAAAGTTATTCCCACCATAATTCAATACAATTTTTTTCATATTCTTCCAGTCTTCAGTGCTCCCAAAGCTTAAGACTGATTTTAGTGATCTTATAGGGGTACAGTGTGAATAGAGTGAAATATAACTGAAAATATACAGAAATAACAAAAAGCTAATGTTTCTCATTCAGTAACACTTGAGCTAAAAAAAGCTGTTGTTATCAAAGTGCAGTGCATTATCAAAGGTGGCTGTATAATAAATTTCCTTACTTGTTGAAAAAAAGTAGCTAAAACATGTATATTCCAACAAGATGTGTGTATTTCTAAGAAATGAACAGTCACTTTCACTAAACTTCTTGTAACATATAGTGAGCTATTATTTCTTCTACATTATTTGATTTTTCCGACAAAAATGTACTGCAAACCATTATGCTGTATTTTCTCTATTTATTACTTAAAATAATATAAAATTTGTAAAACATGAATTTGGTTTTATTTATTTGGGTGGAAAGGCGAGGAAGGAAGAATGTCTCGGTTAAAAAGGGTAAGTGGTATTTTGCCACATGACGTATTTCAGTGATAAAATGAGCATTCTTAACTCAGACCCTCAGTGGTTTATAAATAATGTTGCATCAGGTGACTGCGATTATTAGCTCAATGTACTTAACACTGATTTTCAAGGACCCTACATATTTGAAATTTTTTTTTTTAAGCCTCTAGAAAACAAAAAATGCCATCATCATTCAGCAAAGTAAGTTCTTGAGAGAAGTTGTTTTTGAGAATTTAAAGGAAACTCCTTTTCTTCTGTTACAGGTCAGGTGGGCACTTGTGGATGATGGGGGATATGCATTTTTTTAATAACTAAAGATATGTTGTTATTAATGCGCAAGATACAGAGTTGCTAAATGCCCTCAATTTTAGTTACCTTTAACTCAGAATTTACCTGATGAGTTCAGCAACTTTAGGATTAGGCCCCAAAGTTATGTATGAGTAAAATGTAAAAGTAAGAAGCTGGTTGGGAAAAAGAAAAAAAAAAAAAGAAAAAAGGTAACTCAAGCAAACTTCATTTTCTTTTCAAGAAATATTTCTAGTTCAGTTTCATGATTACTTCTCTGACATTGCTTTTTTTCTCACAATATTTTTATATAATTGACTAGCTAAATAAGCAAACAAATAAAAAACCCTACAGATTTGTAAGCAAAAAATACAGAAGGTGGAAAAAATTTTCAAAAATTGTTTTCTGCAAGTGGTTTATACTAACTAACCAAGTGTTCCACAGGGAAAAGAAAGAAATTCCCACTTAGCTTCAGAAGCCGTAAACCCAAAGTTATAGATAACATATTTACAGGGTTTACAAGTAAAATATTACAGTGTTAATCACTGATTCCATGCATACAATATACAGTTGTTGACAAAATGTGGTTTTGTTCGAATACAACAAATTACAACTGAATATTGCATTTGAATTCATCTGGCCTTTAGCACAGAAACAACACACTGTGTTAAATAACTCTGGCAGTTCAGGTTTTGTGGTAGCATCAACTTCAACTCCCCAAAACCCCTTAAAATCTTTCATGATTAAAGATACTTTGTAAAATAAATTAAAGTTAAACCCAAGATTTCACTGCTTCTGCAAGATGAGGCCCGGGTATACTTGGATTTGATTTCTGACACTTAATATTGAAATGACTTGACAATGAATGTTTCCATCTTAAAACACGCTGTATATTTATCCATCTACACTGCACAGCACCCTGTCGTATCAAGTTTCCAAGCTAGCCTAGAGCAGGAATCAAGTACCTAAACATCAGGTAGAGTGAAAAAAACTTATAATAATGTGGCTTGCTGTTCTACAGTGAGATTCCTGAATATGTTTCAAACACAGATCACTTCTAAAATTAGTTTTCTTTTTAACAGACATTAAAAACAGATTACTGTTTAAATATGAGAGGATAGAATTCTTCTGTTTGGAATTAACATCCTTAAATCAATTAATCTCTTCTCATTTCATACAAATAATAATCTCATTATCAAAACTATGGTAATGTAAAAATGTCCTAATCAATATTCAAGACTCCCTCAAAGAGGCTGCAGTATCTCCACACCAATTTGTCTCTGACGAGTACAGAACTGTTACAGAATCTTTCATTCTGCAATTAGCCTTCTCCTCTACCGTCAATGTCGCTTTGAAACCCTCTTTTCTCTTCTTTTCCTATTTCCATTTTTTATGACGCTCTGTAGTATCTTTCCTGACTACAGTTCTCTTTTACCACTAGCATCCCTAAAATTCTTCTCCATCCAACAAAAAGATCCCTTCCATTTTCTCATCCTAGACTTCCAGTTTCATTTCAGCACAGTATTTCACACTCATGCCTGGCAAATTCATATTTCTTCTCTATCAGCAGTGGCAACTTCAGAGAGCAGGTTTGTTTGTGAAAGTTGTGTCTCAGAAATCTCATTTGCATCAGCCACTTTTCACCAAATAGCTCCATGTTTCTTTCTGTCCATTACTCTTTTTCATACTTTGGCCTTTTCATCCAATACTGCCTTCTCCTCCATCCTCATTCCTTGTCAACCCCACTTAAAATCCTTCCTGAGTCTCAACAGATTTAGCCCTGACAAATCCAACAATACTAACCCATCCTCATTCTCATCAGCCTTAGAAAAAAGTGCTTATTTTCTATTCCCCTTCATTCTTTTATGAGGTCCAGTATCTCCTGTATACCTTCTACACATTGGCTCCCTTCTTCACTATTCCCCCCATGATTCTCTCTCTCTCAGTTTCACTAGCTTTTCAGCATTACTCAATCCCCTTGGTCACTGAACTTCTCACTCTACAATGTATTTTTGAAAACCTTATTCACAACCACGACTACCAATATTTTCATGCCATTAAAGTACTTTCCAAGAAAAGCTACATCATTCTCTGTCCACTGAACATCTTAATTCATCTTGACATCACTTTGTGAATGCTTAATTGGCAACTTAAATTCAACAAGATGAAAGCTGCTCCTGATTTTCTTACTTGTATACCATATCTCCTCAATTTCCCTGGAAGATCTAACCTCTTTTAACCATTCATCATAAGAAAAATGTTGTTATACACATCACAACATGTCATTTCCTTTCTGTCACATATTCTAGACCACACTGTAATAAATCCAATCAATAACCCGTTGCCAGTATTATTACTTTGGCTTCTTTTCCCTCTTTGTTTCCTTGATGATGGTTCTTTACTTTTACAGTCCACTGTTGCCTCCTTTTGTATTCTTTAACAGCTCTATTTTGCCAATGACTTAAAATATATATTCTTCCAATAATAGTAATTACAGATCATTCACTTGATCCTCACACACATCTGTGGTTTACCCACATAAAGAAAAACGTCAAAACCCCCACACCCACCACTTGTTTTCCTTAACACATATGGACATACCATAAACTATCATTTAAAAATGACAAAAAAAAAAGGGAGACAAGTAGCAATTGAGTTTGCGCACTGCCTTGCTTTTGTTTGTCGGTGTTAACCTCTTAGCAACTTGACATCAAAGGATTCATTTTCCGACATTACCACATTTGTTTTGGAAGGAGAACAATCAAAACTGAAGTTTGTTTTATACATGCAGGCAGTAGCACACATTAGCGCAGCCCTGCCTTGCTCTCCTACCTCAAAGCAATAGCCAAGAAACAACAGCAACCTGTCTGGAGTACAGAAAACATTCCTACACCCCTGTCAACTCCTACCCAGCTTGGCACCACATTTTCACACATCAAATATCAAAATCAACCAGGCATTTGCACATTTGTGACAAGTGACAAGCCAATGGCTGGCAATGCAATGCTTTCTGCTGACTAAAACAGGTGTCCCTACTTCTGAAAAATCACTCAGGCTGTTGAAGGTGGTCTTGAATATAAGCCAGTCCTCCCATTACAAGGGCAGGAACACACTACCTGTACTAGTTGTGCTTTTGCAAGCCCTGGTGAAACAGCCTCTGTAAAGGTCACAGCAGTATACTCTAGTGACCTCAACAAGGTGAAGTTTGCTTAGGTCTCGGGCTCAATCTGGTCTCCAAACAAGACCACAGACCTGCACACTGGTGAGGACAATGAAACAAGACTAGGGAGCTAGGATACAGTGCCATTTATCTGCTCTTACCAGTGTATGTGCTGATCACAGCAGCTTCATTCATCAGGAGCTCTTAGTGTCCATAAAAAACACAGTCCATGATTATACAGCAAATTGGATTTTTTCAGAATATTTCACTCTTTGTATGTGAACTAGCACAGTACTTTCTAATTTGGCCATCCTATCCCAACGTTAATAAAATGCATTAAACTGAAAATTAAATATAAATTAAGTTTTAGCACTGATGACAGGTGACTGCTTTGAGCACAAAACTGTCATAAGCCAAATCTGGAAGTGATACATATACATGGTAAAAAGTGAAATAGTAACCAGAAAGGCAATTTTTAATCCCCTACATATTGTTTCATCTGAATGAAAATTACATACATTGAATTATCAAAGAGTACCTTGTTTAAATTACTAGCTCTTAGAATGATTATACACATTCAGAAATTCTATTAAACTAGAATTTCATTGTAAGTTTGTCGGCATACTTAGACACACAGAGACACTGTATATGTATTTATGCATAACGTGTGAAATATATAGGTAGTCATATCCAACTCCAAATCTAGTTCTCTATCTCATGAGAAATTTAGAAGTTGGTTCAAGGAAGGCAGCTGTTCCATGGATGTATCCGATTTCAGTCTGTGTAGTATCACTGCACTCATACATTAAATAAAACACAGCTGGACAATGCTCCACCTATTTCACCACCCTCTCTGCTAACTGTTTAGCACTAACATCTGTTGAAAACAAATTTTAGGGAACAGGGAGATCACAAAAAAACCCCTTTCTTTTAAAACATTTTGCACTGGAAGAAGTTTTACTTATTTGTAAAGAAAGCCTCACATATATTCAAGTAGGTTTTAATTATGAGATTTATACCTAGCATTGAAAGAAACTTGCCCACTGAAGGCTGTCTTACAAAGAATATAATATTATTACAAATACTTTTCATTTCATATGATTGGTTTAGTTCTGTACCTGCTGCCAAGAGATAGTGTAGTTCTGTAGTTTATCTTCTCAGTGATAATCATGGACACAAAAATAACTTCTTTGATTTATAATCTTACTATGAATTTTCTACAAATGCCATGCAAACTCTTTAAAATTAAAGTTAACTCTTATGAGATGTTCTTTAGAAATGGAGCGCAGTCAGTACTGTACTACGGCCAACTATTTAAGCACATTTAAAATTGTATCCTCACAGAAGTGTATCTTTTCATGGATGCAGCCATGAAACAATCGTTCTCTATGTAGAAATAGTTTTTTTTTTTATCAGACTTCCTCTGAGTCAAGTGTATGTCAAGTGTATGTTACATACAAAAGCTATGCTTCATTATAATTTATCTTATTTTTTTTAGCTTGTCAATTTTTAACTGATTCATGGGGAATATTTTTGTATTAAAAATATGAGTATATTTCTTAATGTCATAAAACTGAGAATATTTCAAAATAAACCACTCTTATTCAATTAAACTAAAAAAAAAAATTTAAATACTTTTCTGTCTGTTTCTCTTTGGTAAGTTTATTTTTTCTAAATTAAACAGTTAGGAAAAAGGTTACACAAAAGCACCGCACAACGTTAAACTATTGGTTTCCTAGGCCAGTATCCACTTTCTGATAGTGGTCAGTGACACAGGAATACATGAATATCCCACAACTCTTAAATGGGAAGAATTTGTTACCAATCTTCTACACTCTGGAAAAGTTAGAAATTTGGTAATATTTAAAATGAGACCAGGAAAAAAAAAGAGGTAAAATAAAAGTTCACTCTACTATAGTAATGAGAAGAATTGAGGAGGGAAATATATATTTCAAAACTTTCTATTAAGAAAACCCAAACCTAAAACCCCAACCCAGCTAGCTCCTAGTACACTATTTTCTAAAATTCACTTCACATTATTCTTTATGAATATCCCAAAATAGGAAGCTTTCTAAAAGTTATGAATTGATGAGAAAATGAAGCCTGCAAGAGATATATCCAAATATGAAGGTGGAAGGGGGCAAAGGGCCCATAAATTAACCCAAGAGAGAGAGCATATGCATATGCAGACAGAAAGTACCTAATATTCACTCATAATGTTCCACAGATCAGAAGTCATTACTTCTACCTTCTTTGTTCTTACATAAATCCACTTGATCAAGCTGTACCAGCTTTCCTTTCCTAAGTATTTTAAAAAATAGGAGTTTTAGGCTTGTCTAATAAAACAAACTTAATGACCAAGAGTTGTACAGAAATATACTTTTCATTGCTTTTAGGAAATTCACAGTATAAACCTGCTGTTCATCTCCTCACTGGCTTCAAGAAATAGTGACATACTATGAACCACAATGAGAAACATTTGGACACAAAACTAGCTTCCTAATACACACATCAAGCACAAAATTGTTTCTGTAATTTACAAATCCTATCAGGCTCTAGACCAAAGCCATTTTTCTGATAAGCCAGACCACTCCGGACCTCACTTCTTCTTAGAACAAAACGTAGTATCTCTACTTTTAACTTTTTGCCTCTGCATAAAAGGAAAATCTTCTCCAAAATAACAGAGCTAGCTCAAGAAGGCTGTTTCATTATTTTTCATTATTTTATCTATTTCTGTAACATTATTCATGTTACATTAATATTAATAACACTACAATATTAATAAAGCCAATCATGTTGCTATAATGCCTACTGTTTTCTTCTCAAATTGTCATTTTAAAATTATTTCTGTAAGCTCTACTGTTATTTTTTTAAATAGTAAATCAAAGAAAGAGATACAACCCTTGTGGGATAAGCTTTTTGTCCTTTAACCATACATGAAACCAAAGTAAAATCCTTTATGCTATTTTCATTGGGGTGTGACAGACTTCGAGATTTAGAATTGCCTTTCATCACTATATTAGATAGTGCAAACATTTAGATAGTTCTTAACTATAAACTGTTTATTACATAAGAGAGAAATGCACTTAGAAATACAGCAGGGCACATTTTATCTTAGCATATGATTGTCAGATTCTTTACTGCAGCTAGCTTCAGGCTATAGATAGTGATGTACTCACTAAACTAGACGTATACAAAAAAGAATAATATATGAATCTGTTAATATTTGCTGCTGGCAAGCTTGTGTGTGATTTCCAGTTTCTGGAGCAGAGGTCTGGCACATACACATATGGAACGAAAGGGTGGGATATTATGGATATGGAAAACTTACCTTAAGTTTGAAAAGGGAATACAGTATATTTGGATATCCTTCATCTTGTATTTACACAAGAAATTTCCAGATGTAGGCAGACTGCCCTCTTCAAAGCAGGAAGCATGTTACATACTTGGGAGAAATTGGAAGTTTTGCCTGCTGTTTAGCTGTAGTAATGATATTCAGCAAATTTAAGAATAGTCATTGTAAGTTGTTTCTATTAAATTTTGACATTTCACTGGAATAATTTTAATGCTGTGAAGATACCAATATAACCCCCAAATTCTATATAAGCAAAACCAAAACAAAATATCCAAATAGACAAGTGAATATTCCATGGCCAAAAGAATGAATAAAATCTAGCTGGTGTGAAAAGAGCATAATCCTGGCATGCTGTGATAGACCAGATGCCAGAGACACACTATGATCATTGCCTGGTAGAAACTGTATCTACAAAGGCATATGCACACTAGTAAAGCTTTCTAGTAGACAGACATAAGACATACATTTCAAGAATTTATTCTTGAGAGCTATGTCTTTTGCTTGTCAGCATATGCAAAAAACATCCTGTAACTGTGCAAAGATCCAACAATCTTGTCTTCCCAAAGCATGGGTATAAATCCCCTCAAAGGACCTTCCAATTAATGAAGAAAATATTTACAGCAAGTCTCAGATCTTACTACTAGTTTTCATTACTCTGTCTTGGCAGCATCAGCTGTAAAATCCATCAAGAACAGCAAAATAAAGTTTACCAAAAAATTTCCAAATAAGATCTGGGCTTGGATTCCCATTCCAAAACAAAAGGGTCACAGTATTTAGAAGGGCAGGGGAGGGGAGGGGAGTAGGGGGAAGTATCTTACATGATCTTTTTGCATTATCTAAATCTGTGTCCTTAGTTGTACAGTATTTCTTAAAAATAGGTCCAATACTTGTAAAACTTTTCATCTCTGAAAACTACCTTAAAACTTCATACTGCATGCCACAAAACTAAAGCTTACAAAAACCCTTTCAAAGCAAACAAGCACTAAATATAGAAATGTATTTATCTTACATCTATAAATCATGCAATTATTTGGAAAATACTTTTAACGTGAGTATTTGTAATTAAAATGTACAGAGCTTAGATCTGCTTAACTTCAGTGCATACTGCAACATTCCACTTTTCTTCTCCTTATATTTTGACGATAGGGTGGCTTAAGGGCATGTGGAAAACAGGTTATCGGGATTACCACTTGATCACACCACTTTTGGGGATATTCATGTGGGCAGTATATTAGTATAGTGTTGGATTTCATTATTATTGTGCATTATAAGTTCTGCAAAATCACTCTGAGCTTTAGCTAAGTAATTTAAAACTGATCAAAATACATGAATTATTCTAGCAATTTAAAATCAAAGTAAGGTTTTAAAACTAGGAAAAAAGAAAACACTAGCAAAGCAGTAGTTCAGCACTGTAGTAGATGCTCACTTTTGAGCATGAAATAGCTGAAGAATGGAGTTAAACATGCCACTAGGTCTTTTATGAAACAAAGTAAAAAAATCGAAGTTAATCACTAGCTATAAAAATCTCCCTGAGCACTGAATCAACTTGTGTTTAATGAGAATTAAATTATGTTGAAAATCATAAAACATCGCATCTTTCCTGTTCAGATTTACACTACATAAAAAGATAAACCTGTTACAGATATATCTGTCAAAGCTCACTCTTTACTACTTGCAATGCAGCCATTAGATAGCTAAAAGCTTATAAGAATTACTCAATATTTCTAGACAGACCCAATTTAATACAGCTAGAAAAAAACAAACAAGATTTTGGGTGTACAAGCTGTTTTCTTAAAGACATTTAAAAGACATCACCACTTCTTACAAACTCTGCCTCCCCAACATCCTTATCAATATTTTTCTATCACAGTTGCAATGATATACCATAAAATATGTGATGTGTGAAACTGCTAAACATGACTCAGGCTGCCATATTCAGAAAAGTTGTTTACGCAGTCCTGGGCTGAATGCACCCAGGAAAAGTTGGAGGGAAAATTCACATAAAAGGTAGCCTCATCAGGTGGTTTCAAAGACTAAGAAAGGCCAACTAAGAAGTTTAACTTTTTCATGCTAATAAATCCTATTTGTAATCAATGAAAAACACCTCAATCCTTTCCTGTTTAGTGTGGAAAATGAGGGGAGCTTTTTTGTTTATTGAAGAGATTTTTATCAACTTTAACTCACAATACATTTTTAACGTCCCCACCAAGTGTACTAAATCTTTACCTAAATGACTTCAGTGTTTCCGTATCTCTGTGAATGAGATAATCCCACTTCTACACAGGAAAACTGGGCACACAGAGGTTCGCTGATTGAAAGACACATTTCATTCTTGATACTAAGGACTGGCTTCACGGATCAGGGTGTTCAGCAATATGTATTACCACTGGTCTTGCAAAAACCTCTGAATGGGCAGGCACAGGCAAGATAAGGAAGTTGAACCTATTTGAACTGCAGGTAAATCTAGCATTTTTACTGCACTGCCCTGTGAATCAGTAATTTTCAAGGTCCTATCTTACTTATTTTGACCACTAACACTCTCCAACTCTCCATATTTGCCAGACCCTTCTCCACATCTCAGAACATTTAAATTGAGAGGGTCCTAATGTTATGATTGACTATTTCACACTATTGTTTCCACTGTTCATTGGAAGTTTGAAGGAAGTTATTTTTTACGTCCTTTGAAGCTGTTATTTTAAGCCAAGTTGACAGTGTTCATAATATTTCAAAGACACTGACAGATCATTCTGCTAATGTGCACTGTAAATGCACATGTACATGAACCTTAAAGAAAAACCATGGACTGACAAAATAACATACATGAGAAAATAACAGATTCATGACAAAATGAAAAAATCCTCTGAGGCAGGTGATTATAATGGATCATGATCATGCTGAGGAAGTTTGGAGAAAGGCAAGGCAGAGCCAGAATGCGTTTGGCTAACTTCAGCATTAGCAAGTTACCAATGTCAGTGTCATGAAGACCAAAAAAGTCTTCCTCCAAAAGTTCCAAAAGTGTTTTTACTCTCACTATATACAGCTGGGTGATTTGGAATTTCACCAAAAAAAAAGTGGAAGCAGAAAACTGAATGAAACACTTAAGGTATGCATTACCAGTCAGAACTAAAGAAGGAAATTGATCACAATCAAAATCACTTCCTAGGCACAACAACTTAATGAAAAAAAAGCAGATACTGACGCAGCTCTAAGTGGCTTGGGAAAAACAACTAACTCATGATGATGACTTACAAGAAACACCTACTTTGACTTCAGCAGGGATGATAAAACATGGGATAGAAAAGATCTTGTTTCTATAAATAAATAAAAAAAATATTCAAAGAATTATTTAATCACACCATTCTGCACCAAGTTCTACACTACTGAGCAGCAAAGGCAAGTGATGCCACAGTGGTGATGGGGACACCAACACACAAGTTTGACTTTTAACTTGTTTGCCCTTTGATAGACACATCAGTAGGATTCATGTAGTCAGGTGTAAAGTTAGCAAGTCACATGTGGAGCAGTCAGAAACTATGGCTACAGTGGCAAAGACGATTTCTGGGAGCTTCATCAGGGAGCTTCTGCCACCTCGTAAAGTGGTACGGTCTTTGTGAACACCCAGAGGAAGACTGGCTTCCTACCAGCACTGCTGCAGTGTGCCTGCCTCTAATGAGTGCCCCTTTTACTCTAGGAAGGGGCATTATCAGACCCTCCTTCCTATCAGGGTATCCACTTCTGCCCTTGGTACTGCTGTTTTCATGACCCTTCTCCTATGGGAAAGCAAGGGCTTTACATTTTCACTGAAGCAAAGAGAAACTTCCATCTCTCTGAAGTGGGCTCTGTGTTTGACAGGAGTTTTTACTCCTGTCAAAAATAAATGTGTCTAAAAACCTTTACAGACACCTGGATAACAGGCACTATGGATAGTACATAGTGTAAGCCATAATATCTCGTAGGAACACCTTCCTGGATTTAGTTTTTGCTGGTACTCTCATACGCAGGAACAGTGGTATGGGCATTCAACAGCAGGGTTGAAATGTCATTTATATTTTTGCTTAAATGCAAAAATGAATTCAGACAGTCAAAACAGGCCTTTATCAGATCAGCTCTGGCATGGCACTACGGTCAACTAAGTTACAGTTAACTTTAAACACCTTCCTGAATCTGTCCTTCCTGCTGTGTATGTGCCAAATCCCTATCTAAAACAATGATGCCAGAATCATTCTTAACTGATCAAGTACAAGGAACTATAGCAACTATTTTCTGCTTTCAAACACTAGTGATTTTTATTCCAGATTCAATAGAGCCTTCTCAAGTTAAACACAAATGCTGTCTTAATTTTGACTTGAAACAGAGCTGTACTGTAGTACAGCAAAATCTGTGTATACAGTTCTACGCTTGTTTCAACAAAGTCAAGTGATACCTGCTGGAGAGGAATTAAAAAGATTCTTCTTCAAAAATCAGAAGTTAGTATTTCTACTATATATTTCTTCAAGCAGCTTAACCCTCACGTCTTGATTCTCCACAGCTTTACCTGTTTTCCTGTCTCTCATATAGTTCATACCCCCAAAACTGCATTTTTGCATGTTCACTTTGTCATGACTTAACATTTTCTTGTTTGTCTTTGCAAGCCTCTCTGCATCCTGTCAGGCCAGTAAGTGCTTTCATCATCCCAGTGCAGGCATCAGTCCCATCCTCCTCCTTCTAAATCCTACTTTGAACACATGTTCCTTTCTAAATTTTTTTTCATTATCCCTCCCTCCCCCCCCAAATGTAAGATGAAAGCTTTTTCTTTTCTTAATCAAGATGCCTTTCGAAATGCCTGATTTTAACTATACACGGAGATTTCCAGAGGGTACCAGCAGCTTTAGATAAGAATGTCACTAAAAAACCAATTCACACTGCTTCTTTACACAAAAATATTGCACATTTCTTAATGACACCAACAAAAGCAAAGACAAAAATTCTTTAGGCTTTGAAAATACAAACCCAAGGACACTACCAACTTCATTTCCACTAGAAAATCACTTTAGTCTTGTATAGTATAACCCCATTGTTATACAGGGGTCACCAGTTGGAAATTGCACATGATGCACAGGATATATCTTTAAATTATTCATAATCACCTTAAACTGCACTCAATCAGCATTGCAATATGTCATCTTATAGACACACAAAAGTTCAAAAGGAAAAGCACATGAAAAAGCAGACTACCAAGTGCACTATTGTTAAAACTACACCAGAAAGCTTAATATTTCAATACTGTATATGTTAAATTAAACAACATACACAGGTGATGAAAGCCAGTCTCTGAAAAATTTATTATTCTGTTAGAACAAGTTTACACTTAGGATGAATTCTCAAGCTTCATGCCATTAGGAAGTTTTACTGGGTTTATAGTGGAAATAAAAACAGAAATAAAAATAGATGACAATCCCAAAATACAGGCTGTACTTTGATTATGATCAACAGGCTTTCTTCTCCTTTTACATCTATACATTTCCTCTTGCCTCCAGCAATCAAATTTAATTCAATCTTTGTGAAAAGTTCCCTAAATTGCCTGTTTTCCTTTTTAAAATCAAATGTTTTGAAAGATGAGTAGACTAAAGTAACTTGTATTGGTTCAGTATTATTTCCCTAAAGCCATCCTATTGGAGTTGTACAGCTTTCAAAGATTCATGTCATTTTGATTCAAAGGATCCAGCCCTCCCTCCCCACTTCCTCTGTAATCTTACTTCGGCTTCCAAAAAAATTGACCCCAATCTCATTTTCTCCTCCTATGCATGCCATAAGTACTTATCCCACTGAAGTGAAAGGGACTGGGCATCAGTTCTTTGGGTAAGATGGGCATAAAGGAGATATGGATGATTATTAGGATGATTAATTTTAAAAGCAGTAAAGCTTTGCCTGGTGAATTTGCACTCAGCATTGCAAAACTAAACTCTTGGAACTGAACTGGTTTGTAAACTATATTACACAAAGCAACAAGAAGCACTAATTACTCTAACCTTTGAATTATAAAGTAGTAGCAAGAATTGTACATATTCCTTGTCGGTTATAGAATCATAGAATCATTTAGGTTGGAAAAGACCTTCAAGATCATCAAATCCAACCATCAACCATGCGCACTAAACCATGTTCTGGAGTACCTTGTCTACATGCTTTCTGAACCCCTCCAGGGATGGTGACTCAACCACTTCCCTGGGCAGCCTGTTCCAATGCCTGACAACCCCTTCAGTAAAGAAATTTTTTCCAATATCCAATCTAAACTTCCCCTGGTGCAACTTGAGGCCATTTCCTCTTGTCCTATCACTTGTTACTTGGGAGAAGAGACCGACCCCCACCTCACTACAACCTCCTTTCAGGTAGTTGTAGAGAGCGATAAGGTCTCCCCTCAGCCTCCTCTTCTCCAGACTAAACAGCCCCAGCTCCCTCAGCCGCTCCTCACAAGACTTGTGCTCCAGGCCCCTCACCAGCTTGGTTGCCCTTCTCTGGACACGCTCCAGCACCGCCATGTCTTTCCTGCAGTGAGGGGCCCAAAACTGAACACAGGACTCGAGGTGCGGCCTCACCAGTGCCGAGTACAGGGGAACAACCACCTCCCTGCTCCTGCTGGCCACACCATTTCTGATGCAGGCCAGGATGCCGATGGCCTTCTTGGCCACCTGGGCACACTGCTGGCTCGTGTTCAGCCGGCTGGTGACCAGCACCCCCAGGTCTTTCTCTGCTGGGCAGCTTTCCAGCCACTCTTCCCCAAGCCTGTAGCGCTGCATGGGGTGGTTGTGACCCAAGTGCAGGATTAGATAGAAGTGCAGGATTAGTTAGATTCGTAACTACTGGAAATTCAATTTTAAGTTCAATATGAACAGAAGAATTACAGAGTATATTTCATAATCTTAAAAAATTTGAAATAGTTCCCCTTCTGACCACACTGTATTTACATAAATTGTTCAAGTTTGCCTCAGTGTGAATTTTTACACATGAGACAATGTAACAACAGTTGGCATTTAATGTGCAGCATTACCCCTATCCTCACCCACCTGGATACTCTTCTCTGCCTATTATCTGGATGAATAACTGATTTCAGTATGAACTTTTATGAGTTACTGCTTAATGTATTCAGTATCTCAAACAAAATATGGAAGTATACATTTTTAATTACTTAAGAACCAACAAGAAATTACAGCTTTTTCCACAAGCATCATATCTTAAATGAATAATATTCTAAATACATGTATGTGTCCAAATTTTCTTTTTTTTTTTTAAAAACAGACTGCCAAGAGTTTCCTCAGTGTTCTGAATTGAACAGCAGCACACTGAATGATCAGTTGTAGAGATACAGAAGAAATATTATATTTTGCCTATGATTTAATTAGGGTTTTTTTTTTGTTGGGGGGGGGGGGGGTGGTGGTGGTGGTGTAAAATATAAGTAAAAAGCTACCAAAATTTATTTTATCAGGTTCAACATTCAGCACTTGATATATTAGTAGCATATATTGTAATCAAATACTTGACTTACACTCATATTCCTATCCCAGATCTGGATGGAGCCATCCTGGCAGCCAGCTGCAATAAGTTTACCATCTCTGCTGTACGTGCACGTTGTAGGAATCACCCGTTTACCTTGAACTGATCGTGGTTTAAATACGCTTTTGTGCTTTTTTTCATTGTTAACATCCCACGTCCTCACAGTTCTGGAAAAAGGTTTAAATAAAGAGTTGTTTTAGATAAAGTTAATACATATGAAATAATTCTTCTTATGACATAATCAAACACCTTTTTCAGCATAAATGGCATATAATATTATTCAAATAAAGTTGTAATGGCAAATAGCACTTAAGATATGGTATGGCAGTCATGAAACTAACGTGACAACTTTTCAGGTAGGAAACATCATATTCACTAACATGCATGTGAAGGTTAAAAAAATAAACAAACAAACAAAATCAGTTCTTCCCAAACTCTTATGTAAATACATAAAAATTCTTTACAAGTGGACAAACGACCAAAAGTTACTATGCAGGTACTACATAGTCTCCACTGTCACTGGAAATCAGGAAGATGAAAGTATTCAGTCCTTAACAAGAATGAAGACTTCAGGAAACAGGCATGAATGTTTATACAGATTCATTAACTAAACAGATTGTCTTAATTGTTCTGACATAACAACAACTGATAAACCTGCTTTTAAGTGGCTGGTTATTCTTCAGATTTTTCTATATTTTAAAAAGGCATTTTTAAACAATTAATTGTAATATTATTGTAGTTCTCTTCCACTAATCTTGAAGATCTTAGAATTCTGTTGTAAAACTTTACAAAGACTCATTTATGTAACATTGTTTTTTCAAGTTGAGTTTTTCCCACATTATTAGCAAAATAAATACATCCTTTTTTGTTTTAGTGGAAAAAGAATATCTGCCTGGATCTTCAATGTTTCTTAGATACACAAAAACATCCAAATGAGAGAGAACTAAACCACTGAGATACAGGTGGACTCTTTTAATTGTCTTATACAAATGTTTTCTGTCCATTTAATATGTTGAGTTCCTTCCAGATAAAAAATTCAAAACTCTTCTGGCATCTAATGCAGAGAAGAGTTTCAGGATTTGGCAAAGAAAGGAAGATCATTAATTTAGAAAGAAAAAAATCACTAAGTTCTCAAGACAACCTCATTTGTTTAGACTATACAAACATTGCCTATGATCCAACAGCATGTAATTCACTAGTCTCTAGCAAAGCAAATACCACTTTAACAAAGGCTGCCATCTCTCCAGAACAAGACAAGACACTGGGGCATAACATTAGGAACTTCCATCAGATCTGAAAGACCAGACAGTCTACAGACCTGACATATATATAATTCTAGGATAAAACAGACAAGAAAATGAGCTGGAAATAGGTCATAGAAGTTATATTTAATTGCACATTTAATGACAGTAATGAGAAATCAGTAACTGACATAAAATGAATCTCCAGTTGTCCATAATAAAGTCAAGATTAGTCTCATTTTTAAAAGTCTTCAAATCTCTTATCTGTAAGGCATCACTTCATTGCTCTATTTGGAACTCTAGCGTAAGACATGCAAGCGTTCTGATGGTTGGTTTGGGTTTGGGGTTTTTTTTCTTTCTTTTTTTTCACTGGGTCACTTAAATAAATCCACACTGCTATACGGAACAGGTTGCTCAGCAAGGTTATGGCGTCGCCTTTCTGGGAGTTATTCAAAACCTGTCTCGTCTGCACACGGCCATATGCTAAGTGCCTAGGTGACCCTTCTTTGAACAGGATGGTTGGGTTAGAGGATCTTCAGAGGTCACTTCCATCCTCAACCATTATGTGATTCTGAGATTCCCCTTTTCCACTCCATGTGTTGCCAATAACCATCTCAGTCTCCTACCTTTAAACAGGCCCATTGACAATTTCTCCCATTCTGATATTTACTCAAAACTTGAGTCTTTTTCCAGTTCCCTTCCCTCATAATATTCAATCCTTCCAGAGTCCCATTTGAATGACCTGTACCTCCAGGTCTCTTCCTCCTCTTGTGATGGCCATTTCCTGCTGGAAAGCTACTTCCTCTCTTACAGTGCAAGTTTCCCAGGACTGCCTTGGCATACCCACTTCTCAGAGGGTGTACCTGGTGACATGGTTATGTGCAGGGAAGTTTAAAGCCTGCCTCCCCCTGTTTGCCTTTTGATCGAAGGTGCCTCACAAGCATCTCAGCTGCAATTCCAAAAACAATCAGAATCCTTCACCATCCTAATTCTTCATTTCTGCTGGCACAGAAAGACTTTTAAAAATCCTTCAGTCTCCCCTTTTTAGGGCCCAATGTCCTGTCAAAACCTCAACTCATTCACAACGCTATAGAGCATATTCAAACCTTCTTACTCATTTTACCTTTCAACTGTAAAGGAAGAAGTAACACTTGTATAGTTCTCTCTCTTATAACACAGATTAAAAAAATGTGAGCCCTAAATCAACTGTAGTATCAGCAGGTCAGACAAAAAAATCCAAGTTTCCTGAGCTGCTGCTTCTGCTGCAGACAGTTGGCCACACTCCCTCACATAAGAGTTACATGCCCTGTTAAAAATGCCTGCAGAGCCTATGGTATGTTTAACATCCCCCCCAATGTTTTCTTAATATCTCCACACTGAATGTGTGTTACTGGTGCCTTCCTGCTATTGGATCTAACTATAGAACTTTTTGACTAACATAAAAGAAATATTATATAAGAAATCACCTATGTATTACTTACAAATTGATCAACCATTCCCAGAGTTCCCTTAACTCTTGAGCTAAGACTGAGCTCTTTAATCTCTTCTTTCACTTCAGATCTTTTAAGTATTTTTATTCTTCATGGAAACATTTCCAATTTTTATTAAAAAATGGACATCGTATTGCAAACACATCTCATAATACTATAGACAAAATTTCAGCTTACCACATGAATCAGTCAGCCCACCATTTCTGACTGAATCACCACCAACCAAAACATTAGGAGTCATCTATAAACTATATATGTTTTATGTTTTCCTTCAGACCAGTGATGGACTAGAAACATAGGGATCACTGAAGTACCTCCAGGAGATACTTTCACTACCCCATTCTAAGGGCCCTCATCACACAGTCTGAGTATGACATAGCCTAATTTGTTCTGACATTCCCCTTTTAGCCTCCATGCTCTGTCAACAACTACCTCAGCATCCCATCTCTTCTTTCAGCAGGCACTTTGATGCTTTCCCCCCATCTGCTGTACACACTTGAAACTCACTTGAAGCCTTTTTCCAGTCCCTTTCCCTCACAACACCTAATACTTCTTAATATTTAACTCCTCGCACTCTAGCCAGAAGGAAAAGGGATAAACAAGAAAGGAAGCACAGAAAGCCAAACAATTTACCTTCATGGAAGACGTCTTTAAATTGGCAATATGGCAAACAAATGCTAACTAAGGCTGCTTCTGTATTTTCTCTACATTTCTGCTGCTGACCCTCAGTCACCATACCTTACCACAGTCAACTCAGAGCACAATTTCTAATCATGCCTCTGTTGTTTTACAGAATATTTTGTACCATTTAATGATTCTTCCTCCTCCTCAGACATAACAAAAAAATAACTGAGATTATTACAGAGGTCCCATTTTCACTTCCTGACCTACTCTGGGTCCAATCTTATGTTTTTTGTGTTGAAACAAACAAAAAATTTTACTCCTGCATCAATCAGATCAGCTGCAGGAGACTTGTTTTGGTCAAAAAAACCTCTTAGTGAGAGTATCTCTCTAGGCCTAAGTAAGTGTGGGATGAAAGAATAGCATTATTTCACACTCTATGTTGCAGCATTTAGCAGAAGTATTATACTAATGTTTATCTGTTGATAGGTATAACCGAGATATTTTTGAACTCCACTGAAAAAAGGAAAACATTTCCTGAATGAGGCTTTTTTCCATCTGAAAACAAACTATGTTTAATGAAACTTTGTTCTTTAGTAAAAAAGTCATATAGGGATCTTTTTAAACTATCTCTCCAACATATAAAGTCATTCTGTCATCACATCAAATTTTAATATACTGAATGATACACACAGCCACATAAATATTTTTATCTGTCATAAATTTCTTTTCAAAGAAAACTTCCATGAAAAAGGTTCCACATACACAAGTTTAAATTTAACTTTTTAAAATGGTGGATTCCACATCTGCAAAACAGATTTTGTAAAGTTCTTGTATTTGCCAAGAGCAATTCAAAGCAACTTAGAAAAGGATGGGAATGCTCTTTTGGAAAGGTAATGTGGATATTTTCCTGACCACTGAGAAATTAAATGACCCATAATAAACAACTAATTTAATTACTGGGGTTTGGGGAGGGGGGGGACGGTGGGGTGTATTGGTTTTTTTCCCCCACAAACAGTTTTTCTCTTTTTCCCCCCTTTTTCTAATGTTCTTATGGTGTTATTACCAAGTCAAAATTTCTAATAAAATTAATTATTGACAATGCTGCTATATTACACAGATTATTAAAGGTATTTATGTAGCTGCATTTCCCAGCCTGCAAGGACAGAAAATTTCTCTAAGTCCTGATTCAGCAAGCCACTGACCATTCTAATCCTATTCTACTACAATCTGCTGGAATTCAAGGAGTAAACCAATTCAAACATTGAAGTCCTGACCTGTTGAATTCCACTAAGCTTCTCTGCCTGCCCCATCTCCTCTGTTTCTACTGGACTGCAATACTGTCTTGCACAATATTGAATGCTACTGGCATTTAATGTAGTATAAATATATTAAGTCTATTTTTAATAACTACGTCTATTCTTATCACACTTAAAATACAAAAATGCAACAGAATACATTACTGCTAAAAGTACAGATCAGGCTTAATGTCGTACATCTAGTAATTATATTACAATGCTTATCTTTGTAATACATTGTAGTGTTTACCTTTTGTAATATAAGGTTGCCCAAAAGGCTACCTTGGAAAGCTATAACATACTTTAAAATCATCATATAAATACCACTGCAATGGAATTTATTGGCAGAGCACAGAATTCCAGGTCATCAGTGATAGCAAACACATTTTTAGAAGTGTTAAATTATGCCTTTTTATAAAAAAGTAACCGATCTTAAAGCAAGATTTTTTTTCATCTTTTTTATGACATAAACCAACATTAACTACACAGGAATGAAATTAAGATGCTTACACAATATGGTGAAAAATTACCTAAAGCAGAGTATGTAAAGACAATAGATAGATAAGAAATAGCTGAAAAGTTCTGTTAACATGCACTTCGTGCAGATGCTGGTACAAGACTATGTCAGCAAGAAAACTTTCATTATTGTATTCTCTTTGCCCTCTTTCAGCAGAAGTAAGTTATAGTCTTCTTCTGTTGAGCACATGGGACCCAATGACGGCTGAATCACCTGCCAGACACTGAAAAAATTTGTACACACAAACAGATGGAGAAATCCAGAGAAACTTTCCATACTTGCTTGGCAGAAAAGCTTCTAAATAAGCTACCTACTCCCAGCATCTGAACAGAGTTAAAATAATTTAAACCAGAATACAAGAAAAGTCACATCCAATATAAGTAAAATCATAACTATGGAAGGAACTGCCAAAAAAATTGACACAACTTAATAATTTATAACAATTTTTCAGCTTCTCTATTACTTAAATAATCCCTAAATGTAAAAAACCAAACAGAAACATTAACAGATAAAACATTTTACCAGAGTAAGAAACAAACAAAACCATCAAAACTCATTTTTATGTGATATGCATCAAATGGGTTGAAGCAACTATGAAACTATATTTTTCCCTATTTCCAAGTAAAATTGGTAGCCCTTTTTTGATAGGAGAAATTACCACCATTTGGGTAATTACAGCTGAATTATAATGACTACTAGGGGCAGGGGGGGAGGAATTAGATTAAAATCTAATAACAATGAATGGGAACTACTCCCATTGTCCCATCCAAATCTATTACACAGCAACCAACTCAAAATTGAAATGACACATAAGCATGTCTGAAAAAGCATGGAGAGCAGATGTTCTAGATTTCTAAGCAAAAAACTTGATGCTGGCCAATATATGCAAGATTTGAGGAAAACTAAATTGGAAAAGGAGACAGAGAAGAACTGGCTATGAATAAGTATCAACTGGGCTAAGGAACCAGAACCCCTAATGGAGGTCAGGGAGAAGAGTAGACATGGAAAGAGACATTGCGGGTAAGGAGAATAAAAGCAAGGAACAGAATATAACAGTTATAATGGCATCCCAGATTTAGTATGACTGCTTTCAAGTCAGCTGTGTAGCATGTTCACAGGAGGAAAACAGCAGCAGCAGCAGCAAATACTAGCAAGTTATGACATATAATCACTTCTTGCTGAGGAACTGGTCAACAGATGCATTCAGATACAAAGAGTTACCCACCAATACTTCTATATAACCCCTTTCAGGTTATAATGAACACACAGTTGTAAAGACACAGTAGAATACTTGACAACAGAACCTCTTACTTATGGCACAATAAGTCTGTTTTTATTAAAATGCAAAGCTTACAAGCTTTCCAGACTGAGTAATTTTTGTGTTTTCCCAGATTAAACTACTGGTCAGGCTAACAATACAAAAAGGCATTCTTCAAGAGGGTAAAAATTTAAGAGTAGCAACAAACTTCCTAGAAATAAGCTAGTAATTAGCATACTACAAATCTTACCAATTTAATATTGACACATATCATCCAAGCAGAACTCAGATTTAGAGATTATATGCTTAAGTCATTCAGCCATCCAGTCCCTTCCTTCCTCAAGGTTATCAATAGGAGAAAAGAATCTCTTCAGTCCATACAATTAATTAGGCCCTTGACCATACAGTGATGAACAAGGGGGTATTATCTATGCATCTCTTCCTTGCTTCAGTTTTTGCATTACAGGAAGAGCACCCCTGCAGAATACAAGCAGAGCTGGAGACACAACTAATGTACAAAGCAAGCCAATGTGAAAAGACTATGTTTTCTCAATTTCTTGAACCAGCAGATCCTGTACGTAAAGTTTTATTGTATTTGCATATGAATGACTTACATATTTCAGCTATTCCCTTCTAGGGGCCTGTCCAAAGTGATGGAAAAAATACACTGTGGTATTTTGCACAATTTTTTTTTAACTACATTGTTACTTCTTTTAAAACCTGAAAATTTCCCCAAAGTATTTGCAGATCAGCTTATCAAAATGACCAACTCCAAAATTCCATCAAAGTCAAAGCAGACATATTTCAAACTCAGATTGGTAGAGAGAAGGAATGACAAAATACAACATAGAAAAAAAAAAATCCTGCATTATAAATGTTGACATTTATCAACTATCAACAGCAGCTGTTAACTCAAAGCACAAGAAAGAGCATCCAGTCACACAATGGGGAAGATTTCAGAACGGATCACGAAAGAGATTCCAATATTCCACTCTAGACTCTTTTTCTCCCTGTGAATTCCCACTGAACTATACTGCGCAATGCAAAATTCAGATAAATACCTTGCTATCTCCAGTCTTTAACTTCGAAGATTCTGAATGCTTTAATTCAAGCCAGTAAGTTTCACCTGGGACCTAAAAGTTTTACAAGACATTTTTTCCTTTCTAAAAAGATTTTTATCTATACCTTCTTCACAGATTTTCAAAAGACCCTCAAAATTTAAACTACACTTGCTCTTAACATACCTAAAGAAGAATACATTTGTTTTCTTATATCTGATTTGTTTTGCTAGATGTATAGATCTTGAAATAGTTATTTGTAAATCAAGTGTTCTTACATAATTAAAACCAGCTAAAAAATTCATTACATATAATACATCATTTTTACTAACAGATGAGGATACCAGCAATCTGTTCAGAATGTAATTGCTATCCTGGAAGACAGTATAACTTATTAATATAAATATTAATATAAATATAAATCATATACAGAAAGGTAGAAGATCAAGAGGAAAGTAAATGATAGAAAATCTTGAGTAAAAACAGAAGAGTAACATTACTATATGTCTTTTCCATTAACAGTTACTGGAAAGTTCCAATGTAGTTACTAATGCCCAGCAGAATTTTCCTCACATCAAAACAAATAGTCTGAACATAAGTAAAACAAAAGGCTTGGTGGGAGAAATTTTACAACCTCAGAAAAGAAGATATGAAAAGAAATAAAAGAAATACTATGGGAATGAACATTCAAGCAGAAAAAAGAAAGTTAAGAAGGAATATGGAAGTGAAAAACAGATCACTTGTGGAAAAACAGAAAAGGTTAACTAAGCTAACTGCAGGACAGAAAGCAGTAGTAGAGGATACACAGGCCTGCAATTATTATGCCAGTAAGAGTCCGTACTTCTAAGGAAGGAGGATTAAGATTCCACACACATCTTATATTCAGTGCTGCTTAGAATACAGAAAAATAGAATAAATCTAAAAGCAGTGATTACATTCTGAAGACAGGATAACTGTTGGGGTGGGGGGTGGGGAGGGAACAAACACCCCCACCCTCCAAACCAAAGCAACAAACAGCTTCAAGAACCAGTGCACAAGAATAAATTACATAAAAGGAAAGTTACGTTAAATAAAGCTTTAGATATTATTGAAAGGAGAATGGACTGCACTGAGCACTATCTTAAATAAATTCAAATTCTGTAGAAGATAAATTGGAAGGCAAATCACTGAGGCATTTAAAAAAACCCCACAAACACGCTCCAGGACAGTTTAGATTACCAAAAGAGTGATACAGAAAAAGGCCTCTTCAGACTAAGAAAACAGTCTTCAAATTAAAGGCATATAGTATACTGAAAACAACAGTTGCAGGGCTTATAGATTACTAAAAAATAATTCATTTAGGTGTTCCAAACTGTGTGGGTGTGATGGTTTCTTCCTTGAAGAATTTTCTCTCAAGTTTAACTCAAGGTAGTTATAATGGATTCAGTCTATTTGACAAAACCCCTTCTGTAGGCCAATGTACAGGCAAAAACTGAACATGCCCATCATGCCCACATTTCTATAAGCCTTTCTCCCTTAGTATCTCCTTAAATATTAAAGTATTTCCTTTTGTATTTCTCTAAAACAGCGAATGTGTTTGATTGCATTAGTGATGAGCATTTGGGCAACTAGACTGCACTAAGAAAAAAAACTTGTTAGTTTTGAATTACTTTCACGCTGGCACTGACAGCTAATTTGCTTTGTTTCTTGTTGATGAAGTCTTCACATACAAATTTGACTGGAGAAAGAGGTTGTTTTTCTTTGCCTCAGCAATTAGGTTGGCAATCATGGATGCTTACATGAAAGCTTATCACTTCTCCAGTTCAAATCAGTAAAGTATCTAAGCAAGTCTTCAGAAAACCATCCATAGCGTAGGTTAGAGAACCACCCCACTACGATCTTTTCATCCAATGAGTAACAGGTTCAGTGATTTTAATGACGTATATTGAGCTCTATGAAGAGTCAATATGCTTTTGAAATAATAATAATTCAAAGTCTATGTTAATGCTGTGCTATTTAAGAAAACTGAGCACTGGTATTTTCCTGAGACTATGTAGCACTTTGCACACAAGAATTCCTTCATTTACTATTCCAGCAACTTCTAATTTCAGTATCATTATTTCTATACAGAACATTAGATGAATTACAGATGTTATGTGATTCACTTCTGAAAGCTGTGACAGTAAAAGGAGGTATATTTTATGTCATTTCCAAATGGGGTAAGAAGGCAACAAACTTGAGATCTCATCTCCCCCTGAGTAAAGATAAGAGTGAGATGTAATCAGTCTCCCTGTGGGGTACATCTCATTAAGATCAAAGGGGAAGACTTCTGGTAAAGAACATCTCAACAGTTCAAGTTACTGTCACCTGCATGAACTGAAATGACTCAAGAGCAGTCTTGCATGATACAGCAAAAGCAGGAAGAGTAAATCACTAGGAAAACAGGATGGTTTCTAAAAAGCTGATTAGTCATGGCTATAAAATAGTTAAGGCTCATCTGTATCTCAAGTTCTTCTTCACTCCAATAAATAACTTAGATCGGAACTAACACTCAGCAGAACTCTCCATTAAACCAGTGAAAACTCAACTGAAATTAAATTAAAGCAGTCAAGCAATTAAAGCCTCTCTGAAGCAACACCTCAGCAGATCCTATATGCATGACAGTTAGTTTTAACTGTTTTTGCTGCCCTCTTAGATCTCACTAACAGCCACTTTTCCATAAACAATGAACCACAGTCTAACAGAGGTAAGTAACACAAGAGAGCAAATTTTAAGTCTTAAATGTATTTTCATTTTTAAAGTTACAGAATCTATTCTAAACAACGCAAAGTTTGACTCAGCTGTACAGATTATCTATGCACTTTGGGTTACAGAAAATTTTAAGTGAATTTTACTTTGTATTTATGTATGAAGTAACAAACTTTGTATGTTTTAGTACAATTTTCATAAAAACTTATGAAAGGCTTATAAAGACCAGGCCAAACTACAACACATAAAGTATAAGTAAATACAAATATATGTATTTATTATATTTTCTGGAATACACACCAAAGTGTATGACACTTCCCTTCTCCTCTCAAAAATTCAGAAAGGAAGACAGCATCTTTTGCAGATAAGAATAAGGTTCTTAGCCTCAGGGCTCCAAAGAGTCATGATACAGTCCTGTATTTGTCTGGATAACCACGCAGACCATCACTTTTTCATACACTTGTCACCATAGTCTGCTCATATCACAATGTTGCTGCTACTGAAGAAGGCCCTATATTCCTTTCTGACTTTTGTGTATGGTTAAAAGTCTAAAGCAAAAGGTTAGTGGACAAAGCAGTATTAAATTTTATTATTTCTGAAGATAAAAACTAAGGGACTTACACTCCCATAGCAGTTATATTCTCCACATTGGGGGAAATGTTATTGTTTTGTTGGAGTTGAAAATGTGTAGATTTAAAAATAGTAAAGACAGGACATAAACAACTAAAAAATATTTTTAACACTCTGTTTTTCCTCTTAAATAAAAAAGACCAGAGAAGCAACTTGTTTCATAGACCAATCCGATAAAAAAAATCAAGTAGCTCTAGAGTTTGAACATGTTACTTTATAGTGCTCTAGCCTTCTGTTTGCCTTAAGCCCTGAAATTTCAGTCTGTTCAGAAATTCACCTTTTAGTTCACTACACAGCCTGCTTCTACCTGAGCAACCTGATCTAAGTTGGCCTTGCGCAAAGCAGGGGATTGAAACGGATGACCTCGAGATGTCCTCTTCAACCTAAATTATTCTGTGAGTCCAGACAACTTGAAATGGTGCTTTACAATGCCTTCAGAGCATATGAATATTCTTGGCAGGGACCCACACTTATATTTAAAATTCTATGAACCAACATAAGTCTCTTCAAAAGCTAGTAAGACTAGAACTAAGCTCAAAATCACAACAAAGACATAAAAATAGCATCAGTATCACTGACTTAGGAGCTACTGGGAGGTGGATATTGGGAAAACTGCAGAAACTTCAGTTGGTGACTCAAGTCCGTTGCTCCTACATGTTGTAAATGACATCTTACTTCTCCGCTCCCTTCTGCACTCACGAGTAGTTAACAAGCAACTATCCCCACACCTATTTGGATACTTGTCCTAGTTTAAGCTAGAATAGTTAATTTTCTTCTTAACAGCTGGTATAATTCTGTGTTTTGGATTTAGTAGGAGAATAATGTTGATAACACACTGGTATTTTCAGTTGTTGCTAAGTAGTGTTTAGTCTAAAGTCAAGGATTTTTCAGCTTCTCATGCCCAGCCAGCAAGAAGGCTGGAGGGGCACAAGAAACTGGGAGGGGACACAGCCAGGGCAGCTGACCCAAACTGGCCAGCGGGATATTCCATACCATGTGACATCATGTCCAGCATATAAACTGGGGCAAGTTGGCCAGGGTGGATCATTGCTCGGGGACTGGCTGAGCACCATTTATTTTGATTATTAAACTGTTCTTATCTCAAACCACAAGTTCTACTTGGTTTTGATTATCCTCCACATCTCACGGCAGGAGCGGGGGGCAGGGAGGGGGGGCTTGCGGCAGGGCAGGGAGGAGTGAGTGAGTGGCTGCATAGTGCTTAGCTGCTGGCTGGAGTTAAACCACAACAATACTCCACAGCAATCAATGTTTAACTTGCATCTGAAAGCCCTCCTACACAGGTCAATCAAATAGTAGGAAGATTCTCAAATAATTTTTTTTTCTAGTTAGAACTCATGGATGCCTCCTCAATAATTCAGCTATTCTTTAAATGAGTGTAAATGCCCAGCTCTACCTTCCTTTTTACCTGGGGAATCGGCAACATTTTTAATTCTTTTTTTCTTAGAATCACAGAACATCTCAAGTTGGAAGGGACCCATCAGTATCATCGACCCCAGCTCCTTGCTCCTCGCAGGACCACCTAACACTAAACCATATCACTAAGAGCGTTGTCCAGGCGCTCCTTGAACTCCGACAGGCTTGGTGCCGTGACCTCTTCCCTTGGGAGCCTGTTCCAGGGACCCACCACCCTCCCAGCGAAGAACCTTTTCCGAATGTCCAGCCTGAACCGCCCCTGAGGCAGCTCCATTCCATGTCCTCGTGTCCTGTTGCTGGTCACCAGAGAGAGGAGATCAGCACCTCCCCCTCCGCTGCCCGCCACCCCCCCAACCGGCGAGGAAGGTGCGGGCGGCCATCAGGGCACCCCTCAGCCTTCTCTTCTCCAAGCCGAGCCAGGCAAGTGACCTCGGGCGCTTGAGTCTTGCCCTCGAGGCCTTTCACCACCTTGGTTGCCCTCCTCTGGGCACACTCGAACGGTTTGATGTCCTTCTTACACTGAGGCGCCCAAAACGGCACACGGGGCTCGAGGTGGGGCCGCGCCAGTGCGGTGTAGAGTGGGACAATCACCTCCCTCGAACAGCCAGCCGTGCTGGGCTTGATGCACCCCGGGACATGGTTGGCCCTTTTGGCTGCCAGGACACACTGTTGACTCAATTCAACTTGCCATCCACCCAAGCCCCCAGATCTCTTTCCGCAGGACTTCTCTCCAGCCTTTCATCCCCCAGTTTGTATGTATAACCAGGATCACCCTGTCCCAGGTGGAGAATCCTGAACTTGCTTTTGCTAAATTTCATACGGTTGGTGATTGCCTAGCTCTCTAGTCTATCCAGATCTCTCTGTAAGGCCTCTCAACACTTCAAGGGAGTCCACAGCTCCTCCTAGTTTAGTATCATCAGCAAACTTACTTAATGTGAGTTCGATTCCTCTGTCCAGATTATTTATAAAAACATTAAAGAGCATTGGCCCTAAAATTGAACCATGGGAAACCCCACTGGTGACTGGCCACCAGCCTAATGTAACTCCATTTACCATAACTCTTTGAGCCTGACCCATCAGCCAATTGCTCACCCAACATATTACGGACTTGCCTAGCTCTATGCTGGACACTTTATCCAGAAGGATATTGTGACAGACAGTATCAAAAGCTTTGCTAAAATCCCCAAAACTCCTGTGCTGGCTATGACCAACGACTGCATTGTCTCTCAAGTGTTTTTCAGTAACTCCTGGAATAACCTTCTCCATATTTTTACCAAGCACTGAACTGAGACCGACAGGCCTGTAATTGCCAGAGTCCTCCTTCTTACCCTTCTTGAAAACTGGGACATAATTTGCCAGCTTCCACTCGACTGGAAGCTATCAGTGAAAAGCAAGTTCAGGACACTTTGTATGTTTAGCTCCTTCCTACTATGGCAAAATGTTGCTAAGGAAGCTCTTAAAAAAATAAGCCATTTCTGAAATACAATTTTTAATTTTTGTATACTTTAATGTTTAAAATCCAAATGTGTTTTCTCTTGAAGCAAGACAACCATCAATTATATGTGCAAACAGGGCAAACTGGTGATCCCAGGCTGAATTTGGCCCTTCCACAATTTTGTAATGCCTGGCACCCTCAATTTTGTGGAAAGATAACAACAGCTTTTAGAAGTGTATGAGATGTCAAAACCTCCTCTTCACATACGTATGAGTGGTTGTTTAGACCCACAAGCTACTGCTGGTTTTACACAGCCCAGGATAGACATTCCTAAGTGGCCATTCAGTTCCTACCACTGGAAAAGTTGAACCATCTTATTTGAAAGTGTGTACAGTAGCAGCGGAGAAGTTAGTGTCAGAATTGTAAGTTTACCAGATACTTTCAGCCTTTGGTGAAATCATGTTAAGTTGTAAACTAAGTTTACAAAACCAGTTCCATTTCCAAATGGAGGAAAAAACCCTATACTTTAATGTCACATCTGCTGTTTGCACATGAACAACATGAACAACTTCACATGCTTACTAAAGTCACTGCATTTATACACATATCAGATAGATGTGCATATATGTGTATTTCAAACTACTGTGAAGGAACTACAAATTCTTAATTTATGACCCATCACCACTGGGTGGATTCCCTAGCTTTTCCTTGGTGAGTTTCTCCGTCTTACACTGACAAACAGAATAAGCCTCCTCTATTTCATATATGATAAACTTGGAAGGTGTGGATAACACGAAATTCTAAACTTATCATTTCAGAAAAACAAACTGATCTGGTCTTGGAGTCAATATATGAGACCAGGGGCAGAATCTCAAAATGAAATTCGAATATCAAAGCACAATGCTTAACTGAAAACCTAGTCTTCAGCAAAAGTTTGTGTTTACATAAGCTGCAATGTAAAAACCACTTGATTAATCAATTTCACTTCAACCATGCTTTGTGGAAAGCAGAGTTTTGTTCCTGTCTATGTGCATAAACGCATATGGATTGTAAAATTAAAACCATTCCATAGGGCCTAGGGACAAAGTACAAGCCACACTCACTTCCACAGAGCCATGGACAATATAGTAGCAAGACCTGCTTAAACATCTGAAGAAAAAGAATTGGCACAATTTTGCATGCTTTGGTGTCCATTTTCTCTGCACTGCAGCAAGTTTTTCCTTTTGTTTTAAATTTTTAGTTCTGAAGACAATCTACCTGAAACTGTATGAAGCCTTTAAAAATGAAGTTATGCAGTAAAAATGTCAGTTGAAAAAAGTTCTCAAATGCAAGCTCTTACAAGTGACTGCATTTCTTATTGCAGCAATGAACATTTTAATCAAGAAAAACTTCAGAAAAATATTAATATAAACGTACATAGTTTATAAAGACGAAAATAGCTCTACTAACCCTTTTGTAAACACACAGCTTTCAGCAAGGGCAGCACAGTCATTATTCAAACTCCTCTCAACCAGGCCTGCTCATTTGCTGTGCTCTCTTAATCAGCTCTGCACTGCATATATATCTATAAATAGATAAGTCAGTCTAGGAAAAGCCATCCTCACATATCTGGAGTGGACTTCACACCTTTACACATGTCAAGACAAAAAGCAAACTACTATGCCAGTGCAGTACAAATTACTACACACATGTGAGATAGCAGTGATTTCTTGATGAAGGCACTCTTGTATTATGAACAAGTCTCCAGAGGTGATTTTTCCAAAGACTCAAAATTTTGACTAATCGGGAGATTTTCAGAAGAGCAACAGAACTTTACCCCTACACAACCACAATGCTCCCTCTTCCTCCAAAATACCATGCCTGTATGCCAAAGGATGAGAACTCGTGCTGTGTCAGAGACATGAGAAAAAAAGTCACCAGAACTTAACATAATTGACACATGTAATTCCTAAGCCTCATAATTGGAAACAGATGAATTGCAATGGCTGAAATAAAGAATAAAGCACCAACTATGTGAGGATATATAAGGTAGATATACAAATCCTCCTGTGTAATTTGATTTTCATAAATGCCAATTCTGCTTTATTTTTACCTCATGCAACTCTTGAGAGCAAGTTTTTAGATAATCTGCATGGTATTTCAATGTACATATTTAAGCAAAACTCTGTAGCACACAGAGTATATAAAATACTGGTTAAACCAAGTTTGTGTGGAAGCAAAAAGTACTGTATTTTACGCAAGTGAAAACTGAGATGGAGACCTAAAACCTCTGTAACTGACAGAGGAATAAAAAGAAATTATTTTAAGAAATTATTTTATCATGGGACCAGGTACAAGACTATCAGTTCCTTACTCTCTGTGTTTACTTGCATGCATGCACACAAACATCTGATTTCTTTGAAGCCATTATCATTTTGTTACTTCACGTACCTCTAACTTTCTTCCTGCTTTGAATCTTATGAATGTAACACTAGTCACATACATTTGATATTTAATTCTAAGTAATATCTGCAACAGTTTGAGAATGCCTTATTTAAGCTAACTTCCGGTTCACAAATAGTCACTACAAGAAATAAAGCTTGCAAGGCTTACTACCTTAAAGTCTTCCTATATTATGGCACTGAATATACATGGAAAACTTTTAAGTTATATTCCATATAATTATAGGCATTTCCAAACAAAGTGGGCAGATCCACCACATCTCTACTGCTTTTGGAAGCCTTGCAATATTTTGTACTTTCCCAAGATGCTCTTGAAATTGGTAGAATGCATGAGTATTTCAGCTTTCACTTGAAAGAACCACAAAGAGTTTGAAGTATTAGTATTAAGCAAGTTCAGACTAAAGGCTCAGAAACAGGGAAACAAATAAGCAACCTGTTAAATATTTATTTGTATTTTGAATTAATAGATGTTATTATGTATCTACTTGAAAATCTACTTGGCATTGTCTAAGATGTTATCATCCGGCTGTTTCGTTGCTAAATCATTCATTTGAATGTAACCTGGTGAGAAGGCTTTTTAAACCAAGCCACCAACTTTCTACCAAAGCAGATGAGTAACGTTCACATTACTCATTCCACCTATTCTGTCACAAGGGTGTTAACCTTCAGCAGAGGATAAAAAAAATGGGAGTTTGCATGTGAAACAGCTACTTTACAACTGCATGGACTGTTCCTCAAAATACCAGCATCTGTGAAACTAAACTATAGTATTATTTTTCATGTACAGTGCTCAGGAGACTATTAATATCATCTAGATCCATCTAAACGTGGGTCCTGGGTTTAAAAATTAGATATTCTAGAGTCACTGAGAGACTTGTTAATTCAATGGCTAAACTTCATGTAAATAAATGTGAGCTATGTAAAATATACAAGACACCCTTTGTCTACTTGGAAAAGTTTCTACAGCAAACAAGCCCTGGCCATGGACTGTATGAGTCTACTCTGGTCCTCTGAGGTAGTCTCTCTGCATGCAAGAACTGGAAACAAATATTCCACACTGTATTTCAATGGCAAATATGATTTAATGATCCAAAAAGACAACTACAAAAAATGTATTTTTATATTAGCACTATACTCATTCAGTGTCCTTAAAAAAATTAAGAAGAAAATTCCAAAGGAAAAGCAGCTCATGCTGTGGACAGACATATGCTGGGATGAAACATCAATTTATAGACAAGTAATTAAATCTATTTTCAGAATCATTATAACTTGGATGAAAAAAAATAAAGTCTTTTTTTATAAAAAACACTCCCCGAAAAAGTTCCAAAGCCAAATTTTAACTCAAACCAACTCTGTTTAAAGTTAAATTATTTGCTAGGATTTACAATAAACATGCTGATAGAAGAATTAATTTTTAAAGCTTATTATGTACCACCAAAAAAGGGAAGACCTTTTTTCTTTTCTGAAACTATTCAGTACCTGTTATTCTGCTATCCCTTTAGTTCACTGTGAATCATACAACAGGAGGAAGCTACAAATAAGTATAAGTAAATTATTTATTTTGAAGGGAGAAAAGTATATGGTCTATTAAGTTTATGATGACAAAATAAGATCTGCATCTTATCTCACCAAAAGTTCAATCTCAGGAGACTGAAATGTTTGCCAGCAGGTTCTAAATTACACAGACACCAATTAATGTAGATCTTAATTGTAGAGATTAGCTGACCAGAAGTTTCCACTACCATTAACGAGCTAAACTGCAGAATATCGATCAGATGTTTTCTGTCCTAGCAAACAGCAGATTTCACAAATCACAGGTTTGGAAACATTTCAAGGAGATGAAAGGTTTCCAAAACCAAGATAATCTCTCTCAAGAGAAATGCATTTACTATACAGCTTTATTAGCAAATACTTGAATGATAAAATTAGCTTAAAAAATTAACATTATTGCCATAAAAGGACTGTAAAACAATCTACTGGGGAATGATTCAGAGACAGCAAGGGGGAAAAAATCAGGTAAAAAGTCAACAAGGAATTGGTTCATAACACTGTGGAGGCAGATTGATTTTGAAGAGATAACAAGAAACTAAAAAAGCAAAAAAAAATCTTGTTAACTGATGTGCTACAGGAAGATTATATCCATTTCCCACCAGAAGTTCCTCCTGGACAGTTCTGCCACCCTAAGAAATTCTCTGTATGGACTTCTTCCTAGCCTCAAAAAGTTGAATAACTTTAACAGACATTCACAGCTCAAGCCCCAAACCCTTATCCACCAGTACCTAAATCACATATATGAGTTGATCAGCTTTTATCACCAAGAAATCTACATGCCCATTCCAATATCAGGTTTATTAACTGGTGCTTTCTGAGCTCACTGCTTTGTTTGATGATTAAAAGAGAAATTTCATCCACCAATTTCTATGTGAAGGCTACAAATGGTAAAAAATTTACTGCATTCCTTCCTTAATAATAAGTTCCAGAGTCACATAATCCCTCTGTTGACAAAGAAATACTTTTTCCCTCCTATTCAAACCTTGCTAACTTCCGATCACTGGATCTAGTTATGTCTTTAACAATTCAAAGAAATTTCAACTCTCAGACATTTAATCTCCATTTCAATATTTCTTTATTATTGCCAAGTCTTTTAATATCCTATTCAATATACTGAAGCACATTCAGCTCCTTGAGTCTCTATTAAACAAAGTTTCAGGATTCTTCTCTGAGATTTTTCCTTTTCACTGTCTTTCAACTTCCTTTTAAGGCTGCTGTCATTGGAACTAGACACAGAACTCAACTGTAGTCTCAATGGTAATTGCTGAAACAAAACATTAACATAATATCCTTTACCAGTGTCATTAGTAAGAGTTAATTCTCTGTGTATGTATGGATTTTTAAAAGATGTGTATCTGCTCTTCCATAGCATCATACTAAGAGCTTATATACAATTAACCCTAGATAACTTTCAGGAAAGCGGTCTAATTTTGAAAATATTCTTCTCCATGTATGACCTCACATGCTGTTGTCTTCGCCCAGTTCACTAACCAATCTGCTTTCATTATCAGTGATTAATACTTAGTGTTCAGATTTTACTAGAAATATTCAGACTTTCTCTAATAAAATGTTTTAATTAAAATAATTTACATAAATATAAAAGTTTTAAGGTAACAGTCCAATCTTATGAAACTGCATTAGAAACGTGTTGTTTTGATTACTTCAGATGACCAGTTTTAAGATCTCTTCCCATTAGTCAGTCCAGCTGAGATATGACAAAAGTCTCACATGTATTTACAAGATTAATCCTTTGAAAGTCACAAAATTCACTGGAATTAACAGAAAAAAATTAACAGATTTTTTATTGTAATTTACTACTTGTAACTTTCCAATGGCTACTATACAAAAATTTCTAAAATGTTTGATTAAAAAAACAAGAGAAGTTTCTCTCACAAAAACCCATACAGAATTTCCATGTTACTCTATCCTGCTTGCAAAATGGGATTTATCAGCCTTAAACAGAATTTTCTTAACTGAAAGCATTTCCAGACCAACCATCATCCAGTGAAACCATATATACACCTTTGAAAAGACTCTCAATTGAGAAATGCAACTTCAGACTGTTCCAATTCATTTCATGAAAAACAAAAACCACCCGACATACATCTCTTAGGCACTAAACAAGTAACTAATCAGTGGGATTTTAACTAAAACATATATTTATACAACATGAGGACCCTGATAAGAGGAACAATTTTAAATTTCATTATACAAACAATGAAATTACCTGCAATTCCAAATGTCAAAAAACCCAAAGCAAATATTTTCCCAGAATTTTGATCTATAGGATATTAGCTATCATTAGTCATTACTGCATAACTTTAATACAGAATCAGATCTGAACATTAATCATGGCAATTTAATTTTATTTTCTTAGATAGAATACATATTTTATCTTTGTAAGTAAATGTGCCAAAATAAATTCTTGTCTACCCTACTTTACTTTCTCATTATCAAACAAAAACATTTGAGTTTAGTTTACTAAGTCTATTGTACTTCCCATTATTACTAGAATAATCAGAGAATTCTGGTCATTCAAATAAGATGCATATCTCATGAGAAAACAGTCCTTTAAATTGAGTTATAGGTTAAAATAACCAGTGAATACTTGAGAGGAAAGGATTTCATCTTCATATAATAAAAGACATAATCAATTCTTCATGGGAGAGGACAGGAAAGGAAATTGCCTTAGTGAAAGATACTTGTGGAACAAAGTCATCACAATGGAAGTGTTTGCTTAACAACCTGTATATGACCAAAAACATGGGAAATTTCCTATTAGTTTTAAAAGCAGCAAATTCCTGTCTTCTTTCCTACCTGCTATCGAGCTGAGCTGATAGAAATATTAAAACTTCCAGTCTCCCATCATTTCTATCCTGCCAGAATTTACTTACCCCTCAGATCTGCTAATGGGGCTACTCAAAAGTATCATCTAACCCATCTCAGTCAAAGTGAGCCAAGACCAGGAAATATGTAATAATTAAACAGTTTTTCCAATCTGTCTCATTTTAACAGAAAGGAGTTAGAGAACAAGTCCCAAGGTTATCCATATAAGTTAAGTTGTGCACAATACAGGTGAGAAGTGAAATATTAAGTGTTCTGGGACAAGAAAAGCAAATACATGCACTGAAACTACTGCCTTTCCATGCTAACCTAAGAACATTGTGACTGACTAGCAAAAGCCGACTTCTTTTGAAAAGGCTGTCCCTTCTTGCTCTGCTCACTGCACAGTTCTAAAGGGAGCAAAATGTTCAGAAGGCACTGAAGTACTGTGAGTATTTAAATTCTGTGCTTGCCAGATAAGCCAACCATTTTTAATGTATATTTTCATCTGACACACAAAAAACCTTTCAAGTTTCTTGCCATAATAAAAAACAACTTTACTTTGGTATAACTAAAAATAAATCATTGAATGGAACTGTATTCTATTATTTTCTAAATTAATTCTGAAAATCTGTCTAAACTGTAAGTGTCCTGGGAAAAATGTATTTCATAAAAATCTTGAAGAAAAATTTTCAAACTTCAGAATTTCATCTTCATATGGAATATTGCACATGAAGCGAACATGTATTTGTATACACACCTGTATAGCTACTTGCTTGAAATTACTTGGCAAGAATTTTTTTTTTTCCTAGGATGGAACTCCAAGCCACACTACACTACTGGCAAGTTCAGTTGTTTCACCTCAATTTATTTGCATTCCCTACCCTATAAAGCAGTATGATGCAACTAGGTATAATTCAGGGTGACCTTTCCGGGGAGTAGTAACTTCAGACCCCAAAGCAGGTCCTATGCTCTATTGCATGCAGCTTCTTTTAAGAACTAAATCTAGAAACTGCAGAAAAGCACAAGCCTAAGACTTTACAATAAAACAAAGATTTTAAAATTATCCCCTAGATAAAGGCGAAACATTAGTAATTATTTTCAAGTACACTTTGCCAACTAGTCTTCAAATTTGTGAACATAAATATAGTGTTGAAGCTTAGGTTCTAAAGAAAGTTTATACAAACATGTTGGTAGTAGCCTTGGCATTACTATCTTAATGATCTCAGCAGTTTTCAAAGCTGGAGACTGATCAGTGTAACTGTATTTATTACGCATAAAATGTTTAACACACTGAAGGTGTTAAGACTAATAATATTTATCCAAAAGCTTTCTTCAGTGTTGTAGTTTGTTTGGTGCTTTTAAACAAAAAAAGGTCGGTATATGTAACAAGTTTAATTGTCATATTTCTTCCAATACATTATTCACAAAATCTTCAAATTCTGTGTAACAGCAAAACAATATAACTACACTTACACTGGACTGCACAAGTCCAGAGTCTGCTCTCACCTATGTTTTCATATGCACAGTATTACTGATACTTAAAATACTCAAGAAAGAAAAGTAAAATTATAGCTACAGTTCTCCAGTTGTCAACCAAGCTATTCCAGGCCTTAACAATGTCCAGACAGACTCCAGGGTTGTATTCACTTAAAGTGTAATCAGCTTAGGCTGAGAGGCTATCAACCTAGAGTGAGCAGACAGTATGTAACCTGAAGATTAGACTCTATAAATCCAGGAGAAATGCCATGTAATCCCAGTTTCACAGCCAGCAGAGCTGATCTTCACAGTGCATGGCCCAGCAGGCTGGAGATACCAAACCTCATGCTCTTCTGAGAACATACTACCATGGAAAAAAAATCTAAGGAGCAAGTATGTGAACTCTAGTAGGTGACTTGGCTCTAAAGTTTATGGGGCACAGACCTCATCAACTGAATGAAAACAGAATCATCTGGGCTGAAGGGAGCTTGCCAGTTCAAGACAAGCGTCGTGGGAGGAAGAGCAATTGATTGCTCTGTGGGCAGGAAAACTGACTGCTGGCCATCTTCAGCAGTACTATTCCAGACCTTGCTCAAAACTCTTTTCTGTCAAGCTATCAAGCCTTTATGCAGTTCTGGGCCTAAGTAAAGGAACACTTGCCAGAAAACAATGGTCATGAAGGAGAAGTCATATACTGATAGCTGCCACCTACACAGACATAGAAAGAAGGCAGCTAATTAGAAGGAAACGAGACAGCAGCTATTCTAGACGTGAAGCTCATTTATAGGATGGAATTGGAATTGGTTAACATATAAAAAGTGAAAGGTAGCTGAGATAAAAGTGGTCATGAAACAGCGCTGTTCACTAAGATGTATCAAATTTCAAAAGCCCCCACAAGTAGTATCTAGGACGTAACAGATGTCCTGAAGGAGAGAAAACTCTTCTAAACAACAATGCTTGCAAACATTAGATGGTAGTTATGCAAAACTACTATCTACACCACTTGTCCTTCACAAATTATATTTTGCATGCTTGAAACTACAACTCATATTTGCAAACTTAATTACACTTACTGTCAACTGTTCCATTAAAAAAGATAGTTAAGCTACCACTGTCAAAACAGTTAATAGTTTTAAACCTGAAAAGAAGGATTTTAAGGATGTATTCACTTCTCCTTTCTGAGTACTCTCTATGGTCATCACTTATTCTAGTTAACACCCCAAGTGGCAGAAATCTATCCCTTTCTTTTTCATTAAGACACAGAGAACATACACTAAGCAACAGTGTATGATTTAAAAAAAGACATTTAACACCCTATCCCATGGAGCAAGTAGCTTCATATTTGAAACATACATTTGACAAAAGCCTAAGGATTAAATTGTACCTTAAATGTGATTTTTTTTTCTAAAGATTTCAAGCTGCTTCGCTGAAATAAATCCATCTAATTACTTGGAGATACATCTACACTGACGCACAATTTATCCCTAAATAACTTATTACAGAGGTCACTTGGTGATGGCAGTCAATATTCTCTAAGATACCTTTTAAAGATTATGACCATTAACTTAACTTACTAGAGGGTGGGAGAGGGAAGACTTGTGAGAGGAAGTTTCTACAGTAAACCAGCTATTAAGCAACCACAGCCCTAGCTGCAATGACAAATCACAAAGTTCAGGACTGCTAAATTTCAAGTTTCGCTGCAGTTCTACTTCTAAAAGGAAAAAATAGATGAGAGTAGGGACATAGAACACCTGTTGCTGGAACATTTAATATCCCTGAGCTCTCTTGCTTATTCATACAGCACTACCTATCACATTTGTGATAAGAAAACATCCAAATAATGAAAACAATATTATCCGTTTCCTCTTCCTCCTTTAACATAGAAGTCAACTGATATTTTGGAATGATATAAACAAGGAGTTAGTTAAGTCTTAAATAACTAACTTAAAACACAGGGTATTTTTTTAGGTCACTCTGCTCAGGTGTATTTCTAGAGAGGAGTGTAATTTTTAAAGTCATTCTCATTTTCAAAATTTTCTTTCACTTTTAGTCAATGCATTAATGTTGGCACTTCTGTTACTACAAACTTTATTGCAGCTCTGTAGACATGCTCAACATACTGCTGATAAATTGACAGACCCTTGCCTTAATAAGTGTATGTTCCAAATAAACCTGAATAATGTGGTAAAGGCATTATGAAAAAGACAAAGATGCTGTTGATCACACACTGTATCTGAACCTTATCTAGAATGGCAAGGAGTACATGCAATTAAAAGGGACTGATCTTTCAGGAATAACTGTGGGTTAAAGTTCTAGGCAACATATAGCCATAAAGGTAAAGATAGCCTGTGCAAGAAGAAAGTTTACATCAAGTTAATACCAATACTGAAAAGAGCTTTGTATGTATGCTTTAAAAACAGTGAAATGTTGGTATGAATTAACAACAGCCAAATTAGTGAAAATTGAAACTATCATATCTGTAAGGCAAACTTTTAAAGACAGTTACTCAAGTTCCATGGAGAAGACAGTTGAGTTTCTGTGTCTTTGACATGTTTTTATTCTAATCACTTGAAATGTTGGAAAGCTAAAAGCAACATTACACAGTTCTAAGAATATATGCACAAGATTTAACCTAGTTTAAAAAATATATTCAATAAAGAACTCCTTAGCTAAATCTCTAGGTTAATTAGTTTTACTCATCCATACACTTGAGGTTAATCACCGGGTTACTTACAGAACTGACAAATTTCTTACTTCCTTCTGCAACTAAAAGCTAACAAACTCTGAACAATCTGTAAAAGCCCTACAAAATTATTATTAACCTCTAATTGAAGAATAATGAAACTATTTGTTTAAAAATAAGGTTTTTTCCCCTTACTATAACATGGTATTACATGTTTTAACAAGCCATCATCTGGAACACTTTCAAGGAAAACAAAATGAAGTGAGCTACTCTAAGTTACACGTATTCACTAACAATTGTGTAGGTGGACATGAACTTATACAAATAAACAAGAGGAGTTTTCCGACTTATTCTGTAACTCCTGGGTCTAGGGTCTGGCTTATTCCAGCTGTGTAAGCTGACCAGCTTCTGTTTGTCTTAAACAGGAGTCACAAGGAACTCTGTCTTTTTCTTATGTAGTCTGAGTTCAACATGGTGTCCTTGAACAGTCATACAAAACACAATGAGACTCCCTGCTGGTAACCCATATATCTGCAGTCTGAAGTAATAAATTTACAAATAGCCTAATAACCACAACTTAGAATACATTACAGTTAAATCCTACTTATAGGATTTATTCTTTTAAATGTATGAGAAATTTGAATGCCATGAATAAATCACAAGAAACAGACCACCTCTCAAAATATTTCTTTTACAATAGCAATTCTACGAGCCTTTATTTGAATTTTTAGTTAAGGATACTATTACAGCCTTAATCACCTGGAATCAAAAGAAACTGTCAAGCACATATAAAGACTATCTCCACGTAAGAATCTGAGTTATAGCAGGTTAAATTAAAAGAAGAAGAAATCTGTATTTAAAATATTTTAAAAGCATTTATTTAAAGCATATCTAAAATGTGTTATTTTCTTTTGACTCCACAAGTCTACTTGCAAAGTTCGCTTTTTAACTTCTTTATGCATCAGGAAAAGTCCTGCTTTCAACGTACCAACCAGAAAACGCAATCTTCTTTCCTTCCTTTATTTTTAAACTGTATGCAAATGGCAACCACTCAACTAAACAGACAGTCAATGCAAATGCTACAGTAGTCACATAAAATACACTCCACAATTTGTAGATAGTTCTAACATTCAGTTTATGAATGACTGTTTTCTCTATAGGAGGTGCAAATGTTATCTAGATGCATAGAATGTACAGATTAGGGTTTAATAGTACATTAACATCCCTCAGGTGCTCCCCTGTGTTATCTTCTCCTTCAACTTCAGACACTGCCATTCAGCATGCCGCAAGGAGCATGATATATGTGCTTCGACTGCTATTTTCAGCAGCTTCCAAATTCATAGATGATAAACTGAAAACCTTTACACCTCTTCTTACAAGCATCTTTAAAAACAGGTGTTGCTTCTGGCAACCAGGTTTGGAGTACACAGAAACTCTACACACAGAAATACTGATCAAGTGAGTGGAGAACTCGCTATTTAAGAGCTAATACTGTCTTGCTTTAGTGTTCCGTGTGATGTCCAATAGAGACTAAAGCCAGCAAAACCGTAAGATGTAACTGTAAGATGTTCAAGCCTTCCTTCATGCCTATTGAAGGCAACACTGACTTCATTCTACGTCCATACACTCAGGATTGACCCTCCAAAGGGTCCCATTTTGGTGTTCAGTGTTAGGTGTCCTTCTCCACACATGCCAGTTGTGGCAGTTCCTTTTCCAGTGTGCAGATTAAATCTCAACATCTAGAGATACAGATAGCACCACATTCCCTATTAAAAGTTCCACAGCATTCACCATAATTCGAGTACCAATTTTGGAACAAAACTAACACAATCTACTGCAAAATTTCCAGAGCTCATCTTCACCATATACAAGAGCAGCAGTGCACTGTCAGGATAAAAAACTTTACAATGAGTAGGTGTTTGATTTCACCTTTTCCTCCAATATGCAATACTGTAAAGCCTTTCATTTATCCTGTTACAGATACAGATCTTCTTGATAAAGTATGACAGAGAGGAATATGTCAAGGACTGTGAATGCCAAATCACATCCATGTATAATGTCAGGAATGTCAAAATTGGCTACAGGCAGGTCTCCTGCCCTGTATAAAGTCTCACGCAGGACTGGGAGATTTTTTTTTTTTTTTTTAAACTAGATGAAACATCCTTACCTGAAATGTCTATGTATCAAAACCACATAAAGATATATTGGGCTTTGTCTCAACATCTTCCTCAAGGGAGAAGACCTTACCAACAGTTAACCTATTTGCATGAAAAGCACACCAACTCTATAGAACTACTGCAAAAAGCATTATATCTTGAGAACAATCCACACACTACATTTCCAACAGTAGTATAGCATGAAATTCCATCTTAACTGTCACTGAAGAATATATAAAAATATAAGAAACATCCGACTAAATCTGACCACAGGTTCATTTAGCCCTGTATTCAGTCTTTGATCACAGCAATAATAAATGCTGATCAAGTCTGGCCATTATGGTGTATTCCCTTCATTCCCCCCCCCACTATCCACAACTGTCATAAGAGATATTATAAGGCCTATTGCATTTCCTACCTGTTTATGAGCCCTTCTAAACATGAATTTTTCATATCCCTTTTTAAACCTGCCTTCACAACCTCCTATGACAACACACTGCAGAATATATTTGGACAGTATCCAAAAAATAAGTATTTTTTTTTTATTATTTTTAAACTTAACTCTAGCCCCTTTCAACAAATGTCACTTAGTATAAGAGGTTTTGGCGAATAACAGTTCCACATTCAGCTCATCTACCATCTTGAACATTTTGCAAACTTTCATCACATCCTATCCGCATTTAGACTCCTCTCTAGACTAAAGGCTGCCAGTCTTTTGGTCTGACCTGATAAGGCTGCCATCTCCAAAGTTCAAGTTCTGTTATAGTTGTTTTGTTGGCTTTGCATGCAACATAAACCAACTTTTCACACAGACTCTTCAACAGTTTCATATTTCTGCAAGAGTTTCATTAAGTGCAAATCTATTGACTCAAACAAAAAAAGCCAGCTTTACAAATCAATAAAATATAGTTCTTCAACACATAAGGGCCAGGTATAAATACTGCATTAAATGTAAAAAATTAGACAGGCAGATAGATATATAAACAGCTGTAACATTTAATCACATCCATAAACACATTCTATGCAAGATAGAATGTAGAATAATCAGTACAAAATGCAAAATTTCTGGTTTCTGGAATGTTTGGTATAAATCAAATTTTTAAACTGTTTTTACTTGAAATTCAGAAACCCTGTTTCCTTTAAGCATAAATCAGTAACAGTTCTCAATTATCTCTTGCTGGCATGGCCCACTTCTTTCTTTAAACAGATTTAAACCTCTCTCTCCTCTGAAACCTAAGTATTCTAATGTTACTTCGCTATGCAAAATACTCTCTGAAATTACCATAATAAAGCAATCTTACAGCAGTTGTTTTTCCTTATTCAAAAGTCACTAGACAGTACCTTAATTTATTTAGAGCCACATTTCCATTTGAGCATTCTGCAACATTATACAAGCAACAGCAAGGCCCACCATGAAAAAGTCAGAAATTCATCCGATACTGTATAATACCAAAAACTACTGTCATTTACTAATGAAACATACATTTTCCAAGGTGCTATTCACTAACAAACCTTGACACAACATAATTAATGAAAAAAACCTTTGCTTTATCTCTTTGAATTAATTAAGTTTTCCAGCTCATTAAACATTGGCATAATCCCATGACCTTCCCTAATCAGACTCCTACTTTCTTAGTTCAGCAGGCTCAATACGAGTCAGCAGTGTGCCCTGGCAGCCCAGAGGGCAAACCCCATCCTGGGGTGCATCAAACACGGTATCACCAGCCGGCCAAAAGAGGTGATTATCCTGCTGTATTCAGTGTTGGTGCTGCCTCACCTTGAGTGATGTGTGCAGTTCTGGGCCCCACAATTTCAGAAGGATGTGAAGGTCCTTGAGTGCATCCAGAGGAGGACAACAAGGCTGGTGAGAGGGCTGGAAGGAATGTCCTATGAGGAGCAGCTGAGGACTTTGGGTTTATCTAGTTTGGAGAAAAGGAGGCTGAGGGGCGACCTCATTGCTCTCTACAGCTTGCTGAGGAGGAAAAGCAGAGAGGGAGGTGCTGAGCTCTTCTCCCTGGGATCCAGTGACAGGACACCTGGGAATGGTTCAAAGCTGCATCTGGGGAGGTTTAGACTGGACATGAGGAAGCATTTCTTTACTGAGAGGGTGGTCACACACTGGAATAGGCTTCCTAGAGAGGGGGTCGATGCCCCAAGCCTGTCAGTGATTAGAGGCATTTGGACAATGCCCTTAACTACATGCTTTAACTTTCGGTCAGCCCTGAATTGGTCAGGCAGTTGGACTAGATAGATGATCACTGCGGGTCCCTTCCAACTGGAACTATTCTATTCTATTCTAGTTTACAGCTCCAGTCTTAAGTTTAATTACTGATTAAACTTTGGAAACTTTATAGTTTGTGTTATTATTAAATTTCACAGATGGAATACTGTCTTTAACATTTAAGTCGTGGATCACAAATTAAGCAATCCACATTGTTTCTTTTCACATGATGTGTCCAAATCCTGGAAAGACTTGTCACTAGCATGAAACAAAATGAAATGGGTTTAAAATACTTTTCCTGTATTGTCAGCCATATAGTGTCTCTGAAAATGCAATTAGGCAGCCATTTACAGCAGTGTTTTTCTGGATTTTACTTGACCAGACCGTTTCAGTTCACAACAATTCAAGCATCAGGGATGCACTGAAACCATATTTGGTATATTACTTAGGCACTGCTTAGGCAGTACAAAATTAGACAATCTTCATTATTTATAATATCTTAATTTGTTTTTCTCTACCTACAAACTATTCAACCTAATTAAGAAGGTGTACTAATGTCTAACTACATTCAAAAGAGCAACAAACTTTTAAAAGTATCTATTCTACCATTTAATAAATATTTCTGCTATGGAAGTAAAAACTTTGTTTATAACTTGCATGTATTTTTAAAATTGAACTGCTCTGTTAAGCACATTGTAGTATTTAAGGTTTTTTCCTTCTGCCACACTCTTGCCAGAAATTGTGAATTTTCCTATTAAAATCATCTTTTCATGTACCTGTGTGTTAAGCCAGTAAGTTGGTGCCTTTTTAGAAAAAATACCTATGTCATTTAAAGTAACTGATAATTGGGGTCTTGATTACCATGGACCACACCACAGATACATTAGTGGGGCAATTCAGTCTTCCCCCTCACTGTCACTCTGGAGTAAAGCAGACTGCATACTTAATACATCAGTTCAAAAATCATTCACAATCCTGCTACTGCGGCAGTAACTTTATAAAGTAATGCAATTACCACAGTGACATTTTGCAGTTTGATTCTAACCACAAAGACCAAGACTGAATCCACAAAATTATTTCTAACAGCCTTTCTGACACTCGGCAAACAGCATTGTCCTGGTTTCAGCTGGGGTAGAGTTAATTGTCTTCCTAGTAGCTGGTACAGTGCTATGTTTTGAGTTCAGTATGAGAAAAATGTTGATAACACTGATGTTTTCAGTTGTTGCTAAGTAGTGTTTAGACTAAAGTCAAGGATTTTTCAGCTTTTCATGCCCAGCCAGCGAGAAAGCTGGAGGGGCACAAGAAGTTGGCACAGGACACAGCCAGGGCACCTGACCCAAAGCGGCCAGCAGGGTATTCCATACCATGGGACGTCCTGCCCAGTATATAAACTGGGGGGAGTGGGGGCGGGGGATCACCGCTCAGGGACTAGCTGGGTGTCGATTAGCAGGTGGTGAGCAATTGCCCTGCGCATCATTTGTACATTCCAATCCTTTTATTATTGCTGTTGTCACTTCATTAGTGTTATCATTATCATTATTAGTTTCTTCTTTCCTGTTCTATTAAACCGTTCTTATCTCAACCCACGAGTCGAGTTTTACTTCTTTTCCTGATTTTCTCCCCCATCCCACTGCGGGGAGGCGGGGGGGGCCGGGAAGTGAGTGAGCGGCTGCGTGGTGCTTAGTTGCTGGCTCGGGTTAAACCATCAATATTTAAGTACACTTAACATAAAACTTGCAACTTCCGATTGAAATACTCTATCTTCCCTGCGAATTCAGCTACATTTGAGACTCTCCAGAGGAATTATTCTACTCTGAAGATATACTGGGTAAAGTTGAATTTTGCCCAAGAATTTTTGTAAAATCATATTTAACCGACGACTTTCATGAAATATCAGTAGAACTCATTTTAAATTACAAAACTAAAATAATACAGACAAAATACATCAATTATCTAGAGCCAAAACAAAATTTTTGCTTCCAGATCTCACCTAACATTGTCCTGAGCACTTGCTCAAGATTTAAAAGGATGATATTTAAAGCATATTAGGGCACAGTATTAAAACACAAAAGTGAAACAAGCTTCTCAAAAAAACCTGACAAAGATAGACCTCAATACTCACCCATCATTAGAACATGTCAGAAATTCTTCCTTTATTTTTGGATGCCAACACCCTGAATTGAGCATTGCTGTGTGACCCTAAGGAAATAAACACAAAGAAGTCTTACCAGGTTTTGTAAGGTGTCTCATAAATTTTACTCCAAACCTTCAAGTGGAATCACATGAAAGCTGAGGGCCAAATCAGACCCTTCTGACCACAGTAATGGCTGACTGACATCACAGTGATTTAACAGATTTTATGTACTCTAATCTGTTTTATCCTTGCTTGTTTTCATTTTTTAATTATAAAAATCCTGCTATTCTTCTATTTATATTTTTTCTTTCAGAAAATGGCATGGAATCATACTTCCCCTTTTTCTCTTGGGAGAACTGTAATGCAGAGAAAGCATGAAATGACACATCAATATGGTGTCATGCAATTTGTTCCAAGCTACACAAAAATAACAGGAATAACAAGAATTACCAGGGTGACACAATATACATACTCAATGCCAAACTACACTAGCCAAAGACTTTGTTGGAGAAAACTGAGGAAACAGAATTTGAGAGACTAGGTGGGTTTAACCTCAGGTGAGTTTTTCATATAAGATTAGAAGTTGCAAATTGAGTAGTCAGACTTGTTTCTTTGGGATGGAAAAAACAGAAGGTAAGGATTTTATCCAAAGTAAGTGATTGCCATTATGTTGATTATGAATATAAAATGTCTTTTTCCAGTTGGCTTTACTTCTTTGACTGAGCAAGTGCTCATTTACTACATTGAAAGAGAAATTTGGAAGCTACTCCTGCAATGCTGGAATCGCTTCAGTTTGCTTTAATATGGAGAGAAATACTGAAAAGTTAATGGAGCGATATAACAAATATTTTAGCATTTTAACTGTTGGACCACAATACACAGGAATTCTGGAAGTTTACATGAGAAGGAAAATCTGATTTATTTTTAAGTAAACAAGAACTAAAGCAGGTGTCACTACTTGATGGTTTTATATACGTATCACTAGCCAAAAGAAATAGTTATCTAACAAGAACAGCTTTAGGCAAAACAGCATTTAGCCTAGTTATTTGGCAATATACTTTGCAAGCAATAAATAAATCAACTTTATCATCAGTTTCAGCAGTAGATTTTATCATCACTTCTTAGGCTTAAGCTATTTAAAAAACTGACCCAAATTTAAATCATCTACGGAAACAGAATCCTTGTCTCATATAGTTTGTGGAAGTACGAAGGCAAAGTGGTCAAAACCCAATCAACTGTTGTTAAAATACTTCGAAACTATGAATCAGCCCTCCTCCATCTGCATTTTTAACTACCATTAAAAATGTACACATTGTTGCTTATTAGTCTTACACTCACAGCATGCAAATAACATATTAGCAACCTCCATCCCCTGCCTTGAAAGAGGTAAACTGTATCAGCAAAATGATTGAGGGTAGAAGAAAGAAAAAGACTAGACCAGATCAATAGTTTCTAATATTCTTTTTGGTTGGTTGGACAAGTGTTTGAGGGAAGCTGACAATTTTCACAAGATACACTTTTAAATAGATGAATTTTTTGTAGCATCATAGAAACTTTAATTGGAAAAGACCTCTTTAGTTCATCTTGGTCAACCTCCTGCTCAAAGCCAGATTATAGTCAACACCAGATCAGGTTGGCCATGGCTTTGTCTAGCTGGGTCTTGAACACCTACATCGATGAAGGTCCCACAACTTCTAGCATGTATCAATACACAGGACTATTGCATCCTAGAGACAGGGCTTTGCATTCTTCCTTACTGAACTTTATGAGGTTTCTCATTAAGAACAAAAAAAATACACTACATTGTCAGTCTTCTGGCATTCAATTAATTTCTGACTTTACCTTTGTGTTTGTCATATCCACAATGTATTGGTCTCCTTTTATGCATTCCATTACTGGGAAGCCATCTCTGTCAAGAACTTTTGCCTGAGAGTTACCAGAGACAACAAGAATGACATCTCCTGTGCTGCTATACTGTAAAGATTTGATTTGGTGACTGAAAAGAAAAGAAAGAAAATGTTTCAATTAACTTCAGTTCCTGTAAGACTACACTAAAACAAAAGTGTCAACGGTGAGAAAACGTATTGCAGAAATAGACCCACATACAGTCCTATACTAGAAAGGTGGAAAAAAAAAAATACCTGGTATTCATGGATTAAAGCTTTTTATTCCTCTCTGTGAGTGTGTGTGCACGTCACACTTCCTTCTTCAACCACACAGATATTATTTACAAAGCTGGCACCTAGCATGTCATTTCTGGCAAACATATTTAACTTCAAGAATGCTCTTATAACTCCAAGTGAAAAATAGTATGTGTCAGATTTAGCTCTTCAGGGCTGAAAGTTCTTTTTCATCTTCTCAAAAGCAACTTGTGAATTTACAGTAATCTATAAATTACTATAAAAGGATGTTGTAGTCCCACATAAAACTCCACTGTACATTGTACACCAGGAAATTAGTCATATGTCAGCATTCGTGCATCTTTTTCTATTTTCAGGGCTACAGTTTCATCAGAATCTTAGATGAAGTTAAATATACCATCAACACCAGAAACATGACAGTAGATAACAATCTGCCTAGTCTATTATGTCTTAGATGACTGCTCATTTGCGGTAAAGGTTTTATTACATACGTCTTCTATTGATTGAGAAAACCTGGGACAGAAATCATGGAATAATACCAAGACAACAAAAATTATTAATTGAAAGTGGGAAGATGGCTGATGAGTGAAAAGTCCATTTCCAGCTTCAGCAACTTCTCTCAGCATCCTGCTTTATAAGCAAAGTTCACTGCAGTTGCTCTATCTGAAGCAGATATCCCTTTGACTCCCTACCCATCTATACTCCATTACAAGGACGGCAAAGAATGCAAAGCAGTCTATCCACTCCACAACCTGCCAGAATTTATATGCTGGCACATTAACAGAATGTGCACAATAACAGTACTTCATATTAATGCTTCAGCTCTGCAGCTAAATTAACCGCAAATTAAGGATTGGAATGCATTTGCCCACTAGATTTGGATTCCCATGGCATCCAAACTGTCCTCAAAGGAGTATCTTCCTGTTGGTGAAGAACATAACCATGTGCATTCAAACCCTAGTAACTTTAAGGAAACCTTTTTAACACAATTTCACATCAACAAAATTAACACTGAGATGATCAACAAAACTATGCAACTTGTAACATAATAATTTAACGTTTCATGTCTTATATGGCAGTGACTTCATGACTGACTCAGCAGTAGCTATTATCTGTTAAATCTGTCCTCAAACAGTGAGTTATTACACAAAACGCATAAAACTTTGTAATACGTGCTTTAAAAGTTCTGCACCGATCATAGTAATGCTAACTAAGCCTAAGTTTCTCATTCAAAACATGTTTGGCAAAACTGATTACATTATGATTCAAAAGCCAAAAATTGCTTCAAGCACCCTATTATGTAATACAAACTGGCAGTCGAATTGGCCGAAGTATTATAAACTCTGATTTTTAGTAGAAAAGAGACACTCAAATCTGGGAATTTCTGAAATATATCACAGGCGTTGTCTGAAAAAGCATTCTGAGCCTCAGGAGCAAAAATGGATACTTGCTCAGAAGAGGGGAAAGAAGGCCAGCCGCATTAAGCTCAGAGGAAAGACTGAAAAAATTAAAAAGAAACCCACAGGAGAAACAATATCTAAAGTCTAGAATATTCTCTGGAGAAAGCTGATAAACCTAGACTAAAGAATCCATCAGACAGAGCTTTAGAGCAACAAGTATATCTTAGGAATTAAAAAATTTTCCTCAGTTGTACATCCAAGTGCTCTTGCCGTAACACAATTTGTACAAAGCTCAAAATATTCCTGAGCCCCACCTGAGTACTGCATGCAGAATGAAGTACTTACCTACTTATATTTCTCACGCTCTAATGCTGAAATCGTCAAAAGAAAATACCCAACACATCTCCAAAGCGCAGATTCATGTTTTGCACTTTTCATTGTTGAAATGTAAGAACCAAAAAAAAACATTTAAAAACTACACTAAAAGATTATTTTTGCTTGATGCATACCTCATGCATGAAGAGGATTTGGCTCCTAGATATGATTAATCAGCTTGCCCAAAAGTAAAATCTGATTTCTGAGAGAATCCACTATATATAAAGACCCCCAGAGTCTTCTGAGAAAACTGTTTTTCAGACACTTAAGTACTGAAATGAAAACTACAGATATTAATACTTTTAACATGGCACTGTTCATAATTTGACCAATACTGTCTCATTGCTTCTTTGTAGTTCTATATCAGCATGTTTGAACAAACCTTGTTTTCGTCTTAGATTTAGATTTAAAGTTTCTTCTAACAAGAGCACCTGATTTTACAGTGCCTAGCACAATGGGAACATAACTAATAATTCATCAAATCAGTCCTGTGAAAAAATTAGTCTGAGAGACAAGATTTCCACCACCTTTATCTAAAGGAAGAAAAAACCCCTTTGTGACTGTGCAATACAACTTTTAAAAACAAGTCTAAAAATTGGTTCTATAAGCAGGGTATTTGCAGAGCCCCAGAAGTTACCGCTTTTCAGATGTTTATTGGAGTATGACCAAGAGTGAGGCTCTGCAGAGACAGTTCTTAAAGAAAATATTTTTTGTTCTTATAAATGTTAAAGGAAAAGTCTTGGGAAACTTACAAAAACAGTTCCCTTTAATAGCATTAATCCAAGTCATTTTGGTTTAAAGCTGCCAAATGTGCATAGCACTTTCTGCCAGGACTTGCAGAACAGAGCTACATACACGGGTAGAATCGTGATGCACAAATAATTTCTACACACGTAACACAGCTTTGCCTTACCCTTGCCTTCACCTTCAGCACCAAGGTGTGGTTTGAAGGTACTAGTTTTTTGTCAGGCTCTTTTTTTTTTTTCCTTACATCCCAAATCCAAGGAGAAATTAACAGAGTAATCTGATATTATGTTACAAAAGGGAGCCTGGACAATATAGAATTATTCTCAGGCTTTCTTATTCTTAAAATGAAATTTAATTTATGGCTCCAGAACTGGATTTCTGCTAACACCTAAAGCTTCCATACCTCAGAATTCTTTGAAATTAAGGTCTAGGAACGGTTAATAGTCCTTGCAATAAATTCCATAGTGAAAAAAATAATATAAGAATATATATACACCTAGGCATAAGTTATGTAATACTCTACGTAGTCCTCACCAGCATGCCTCAATGTCAGCATGAAAGAACTTTTTCTTGAGCTTGGATCTTTTTAGCAGACAGAGCTATAGGTCCAGTTTTATGTTTTCAAAAAGATACAGAAGGGGTATTTAAATAACATATTTTTAAAAAAACCAAATCAGTACATGAGACTTGCAACACAAGTGAAATTCCCAAACTTTTCACCAGTCAATTCTATTTTTAGTATTATTTTATATTTAAATTTTTATGTATTTCATTTATACTTCAACATACTCAAACCACAAGAATGTACATTTCACCAAGAACATTCATATATTCATTAATGTACACTGTACTTCTGTTTTTTATACTATATTTATGTCCTATACCATTATTACCAAGTGCTACTAAATTTGAATGCACTCTTCTGCTCAATTTGGAAATGCTTCACTTAAAATAGTCTCCTACTGTGGGAGTGAAGACTGTCAGCTCTTTCCTACTGCTCAATTATGACAGAGGAAAGAAAAATACCATTTGTATCCTGCTAAGTAATCATGTAAATGAAACTCATGCCAGAAAAGACTGAATGTGACTTCACGTTTGGAGAACTTTTTTTATTTATTTCAAAGTGGCATGTTTACTAAGTTATGTTTTCAACGTAAATGTGTCATTCATCAGTTCATTATAACAAGATAAGTCTGTCAAAGAGATTAGAATTGCTTAACAAATCAAAGCACACTTTTTATTTCCCTGATTTTTCAGTTTAGAACATCAGTAGAACCCCTTTCTATTTTGCTCCTTTTCAGGCTAACAGCCCCAACTTTTTCTTGTCTTTCATTATCTAGATTCTTGGCACTTCTATAATTAGTCATACACATTCTAACCTTCCAAACTGACCAAAATTCAGCTGTAGCTTTTTAAGACAATAATGATTAAAAATAGACATTCTAAGTACTACTTACTGTGCATAATAAATTTCAGTCCCTTGTTTAAGTGTACCGAAGTATCTTATAAAGTGCATCACATTAATTAGATATTAGAAGGTACCTTGCTAGAACAACTGTGTTACTAATTTATGAATGTGTTTATCTGGAAGTTTGCAATGCATGAGACATGCATTTCTTTTGAAGGAGCTCCTTATTCCAATTCTCTGGAACAAGTAAATGAACTCAGCTCATTTACTTGCTGAATTACCAGTGAATAGTATGGATAGTATGGAAATCACTCTCTAAAAAATGTTTCCTGTGCTTTTTTTTAAATTTACATACATAGAAAAAATATAGATAAATGTAAAAAATATACAGCTTTTTTTCTTTAAAAAAGACAATAGACTTATACTTTTTTTAATGCACACTATGTAGTTATTCAATCACCAGTGCAATGCAAAGGACCAGTGCTTCCAGAAACAGAGGATTTAATGAAAATTAGATACCCCCTCCTCAGAAATACTGGCAGCAACTACAGAGGCTCTCCGCAAAGGGGTCAACTGTTTTCACTTTCTTCTCTTCTTCATTAATTTTATATAAGCAGAGTACATATGGAAAGTGTATTCTATTAATTTTGATTACAACTATGAAAGTCAACCTGTCTCTTTGGGAGGTTCATAATCTATTTGCTGATATGCTATTAACAATTTCATCTGCAAATTCACCTGTAGCTTTCTAAAAGGGGAATATATGCAACTCATTGGAGAAAGCATGAAAAGACATAAGCAGACAAGTTCTTAGGTTGACATTCCATTTACCACAAAAATGGCACAATGGGATACAAAGCCTTTTAAACAAGCTATCTTACAAGCTTAGAGCTTCCATTCTGTTACAAGCTTAACATTGGCACAGTCTTAGGTGAAAAAGGCAGTCTTCATGCCTACCATTCACAAGGCTGGAGTGACCGAAAAGCTTGGAGAGAGGCATCCATTCCAGCAAAATCCCAAAATTTAACATCATAGTCATATCCACCAGTTATCAAACGGGCACCTGAAGGATCCAATCCCAAAGCAGAAACCTATACAGGAAAAAAAAAAAAAATTAAGATCATTCAAGCTTTTTTTTTTCCCCTACAGTTCTTCAGGTGTCACCAAAATATAAAATACTACTAAAGTAGAAAAATAATTCGGTGTGCTAGTTTCTTTCTAAAATACATCAGCTATATTTTGTTTTTGAATTTTCACTACCTTGTATAATGTCCGAGTACTTTGAAAGGGGTAGGGAGAACAGATATGGAAATTACATAATCTGAATAAACCACTGAAGACAGCTGAGAAAAGTTAGTTTACAGTGTTTGCTTTCCAATTGTCTCATTGCAGAATTTGGATATGTTTCACTTCTATGAAAAAAAATTGTACTCTGAACTTTTCTCAAAAGTACAAATCATACTTCTAGGAGGATCCTGAAAAGTCATTTAACATCCATCAGTTTAAGATTTTGCGCTAGTTTATTCAAGACAGTTCAACTGCATATATATATGTTGTTTGGTTAAATTTCTCTTCTGAATAAAAGAAGAGAAAAAAAAACTTGATTAAAAAAACCCCACAAATTTAAAAAAGATACTATTTTAACTAAAAAAGCTCCAAAAAATTTACAAAAACCCATTTGTTTTATATCAAAACTAGCTGCTTAAAGCCATTCAGAACTTTAAGGGAAAGAATGCTTGATGTTCATGACTCTCATTTGTTATCCTCAAATCAAAGGTTGATTAAAACGGAATTTTGAGTGAAGATCTTGTTTTCATTCCTCTATTTGAAGAACTTCATTATAGTAGTATTCAAATCACCATATGGAGAAGAGTAGAAGACAGCATCTCATTGACTAAACATCCTTTCACTTACCTTCAAAATGATTTCTTCTCTTTTCTCATTTGTGAAAATACTATCTACTAATATGATTTCAAGTATTAATACAAGATCAGCTAGACAAGGTGTTAAATTAATTAGTAAGACAAGAAAAGAGATTAACTCTCCAAAATTAAGTCATCTACATGAGATAGTGTTGAAAAGTGATATCAAAAACTGTAAAACGTGTATTTTTAGAATTATTCAAAATTACACGCAACCTGAAATGTTAAAATAACTGAAAAAGTTTTCAGGAGAAGAGAAAACTCATATGGAATTCATGCTTAGGTTTTAACCCATAGAACACAGTTTAACCTCTATTAGGCATTTCAAGTTAGGCAGACCATGGGTAAAACCTAGACTCCAACCAGCGGATGACTTTTAACCTGGGGACATTGGACAAAAACCTGGGTCATCCCAAACACGTAAGATAGATAATCATCAGATTCAGAAACCCTTTTACAACAAGGAAGACAGTCTTCAACACAAGAAAATAAAGTAGGAACAAGAAGAAGATGATGAAGAAGTTCTAAAAAATGCCTGGAAAGGGATTTGAAGAGATGAGCCAGAAAATTCTGAAGGAAAAAAAAAAATCTTATACTTCACCAAAAACATTCAGACTTACAGAAAATTGTGTGGGGAAAAAACCAACTAAACAAAAAAAACCTGTATACACAATAAAAGAAGGAAAAGCCTTAATTTCTGGGTGAAAGATAACACCTAAGCATAGTGTCGTAGCTATAGGCTAGCAAGGCGGAACTTCTTGGGGAAAAAAAAAAAATCAGGCCAATTATTTTCAGATGCCTAAACCTATACTAAAAATTCCAGATATTGATGTGAAAAAAATTACAATAATTTGCATATAAGGTTGCTCATCTGTATGTATCTCCTTTACACGTATATATGAAAAGTACTGACAGTCACTGATTTAATGCAGGCACATAGAAGTACCACCAAAAAAACCTTGTCTCAAAGATGTATCAGTCTACTACTGTATTTTTTTTTTAAAGCTTTAATATATAGACTGTGCTGTGGAGACTTTTAAAACTTATGTAAACTGTTAAATAGTTCCCACACAAAACACTGTTTTAAAAATGGAATTTAGCGTGACATATTCTTTTCCATGCCCAGTTGAAAAAATAACCTACAGAAAATAAATGTTTCAATAAAAACACCAGTTATGAATGGAATTCATTCTTTAAGATGGACAATTTGCTTTGCTAAATTTAAGGTTTCCTTATCCGAAAGAGTATGGGCTTCTTCTGAGTTTTCTTCTTCCAGTTTTGTGTACAAAAGGCTCACTTAGGTATTCCTTATTTTATCAACAACTCATTTCTAGTCATCTTCCCATTAAGGCTCACACTGTTCCTCATGCTGGTACCTCACCATATTTCAAACAGAGTGCCATCATACAGCAAACAGTTTGAAAAAAGTACTTTCAAGAAAACCAAGTTGTTGCAGAAATGATGCTGCTGTTCACCAGGCAACTGACTTCTCCTTAATCTAATTGTCCTGCCTTATTTTAGAGGCATTCACTTGCAGAAATCTTGTCTTTTAGAGAAGGTCTAAAACCTCATTCTTCTAAAGAATGCAAAGTATCATCATATGTCCTAATCCAGTGCTCCCCTCAAAAATCTAATTCACAGAGTTACTAATAGATTCAACATTTTTCTTTGTACTTCCCTGAGTCAAATGTTTAAAAGTACTGCTTTGTGCTTTCCCTAAGAATGAATTAAACTCCAGTTGGTGATTATGTCACTGTGACATACTTGATTTTTAAAGATTGCAGAGATGCAACCTCTTACATATTTAAAAAAAAAATCCCCTTTTACCATTTAAATGCAAATTTTGAACCCCGTTCATTCCATACATGATTTCTAAAATGCAGAAAAACTGGGCATCTTCAGATTAATCATGCATTCAATTAATAGACTCAAGTGTTTTATTCTACAATAACTACTACAGGAAGGACCAGCTGTGACATGAGACGTTAGCAAGCACACTGTTCAGAATACCTCTGATTATGTATTCTTTCTCATACCCACCCATGTATCAAACGTGTCAGGAGGAAAAAAAAAAAACAAATAGCCCTGAAGTTTCATTGGGAACAGTAACTCCTATTACACTGTATAAGCAAGACAACCGGGAAATTAATCAGGTTTCTGGAAAGGCTCTCCAGCTTGGGAAATCTTTTCTGAGACTTTTCAGCTGCACAGGAATAGAGTCATCATCAAACCCACATTCATTAGACTGAAGAGGTACAGATGGGATACGTAAGTTTAGCTGAAATACAGTACTATGTATGAACATAATGCGAAGACTGTGTTTTAAAATGTTGGGGCGCAACACTGATATTAAGATATGAAGTTGCTCCCATCCTTTTATGTCTGGAATGACATGGGTATTCTAAAACAAACAAATAAAACAAAAAGATAGTCTTTCTACAAAAGAGCTCTTTTTTCAATTATATGTTTCATTCACTGCATCCAGTCTAATCCAGCTGTGCTATATATACCCACATTATAACTCACCTCTGCTCTGGGTGATGACAGCTGCATTCTTATGCAGTCAAAATACTTCAGAAGTCTTCCAAATTGTAACTTTCACTTTACAAAGCCTCTTAGTTAGAAATAACATGAGCTTATGCTTTAAGAAACCACCAAAAGATTTACTGGTTTAATACAGAGAAAAAAATTTACATAATAAAGTTTGTTAGGTAATGTATTCAAGAAGTACTATAGAAGCAGTTACCGTCACATGTAAAATGGGGAACTGGTACACTAGTATGCAAATCCTAGTATGCACAGAAATCAGCATGCAAAGAAGTTACATGCACTGTGTGCATAAATATCCACTCTACTTTTGTTTAGTGTAATACAACGAATCTTTTACAGGTCTTCAAAGAGAATATTTTTCTGTTTTCATTTATAACACACTTGCTACTTCTTTACTCTCCTCCCTCTATGTTTCTATGTCTAGCACTATGACAAAACAAATGGGTAAGCCTTATCACCTCTCCACGCTCCAAGATAGACCACAAATTCTGATGCCAAATCAATGAATGAACACTTCTGAAAATAACTATTACTGAAACCCCCATGCACACACATTTATAAACTTTACTGTTAAGTTTAAACCCCCAGAAAATGGCTTTCAAATGTCTGACAAATATTAAGAAATTAACTATTAAAAATTCAAATGTTAAACACATTAATTATTGATGTTTAATGTTCTGATTTGATATTGTTAATTTAATAAGTTTATTACTTAATATTGTTGAATGTTAAATTATTAAGTATATTATTATATTAATTACATAAACAGAAAATTAATCCACGAGTTTTCTTAAAAATCCAGTAATGGAAAATCATATATTTCTTTAGATTGTTTAAAATGCCATGAAAAAGCATTTTTCTCAAATAATTTTTTGTTTTATTTTTCTTTTCTTTCTTTTCCCCCCCCCCCTCTCCAAAGAAATTCTCAGGAATGCCATGAGTGAGAATTCTATTGATTAGCTGACAGTACTTTCACAGGGATATAACAACAGCAAAAGAAATTCTAGTATTATTTTTTCATTGAAGCCTAAGTCATGGCCCAAACTAAAGAGGATAAACAGCAGCAGCATCTTTTTTAATGGCCAAAGAAGAATATGGGGAAAGGATTTGGGAATAGATTCAGGGTTATTCATGGCCAGAAAAGAAATTCCATTCTATAAAAATAGATCTTCGATCAATCAGCAAATAAAAGCAATTGAATTTGTGTTGGAAGATGAGATTACCCAGAGATGAAAATATTGAGAACAAAGAAATGATAGTTCCAAGTTGGACAGTGGTTCTTTAAAAGAAAGTGAAGGAGGTGAAACCTAGAAAAGATGCAGACAATGAAGAACAAGGTTTCAAGAAATTGAAAATGGTGTATAAAAGGCACTTAAAAGATTCAAGGAGAATGACAGAGACCTGTGTTCAGCTACAAAGAAGTCTTAGAAACTTCAGCAACAACATTCTCTTTGAAATTCAGGACCAGTCCAAGAAAGGCCTAGATTAGACCTATGTCTAGATTAGGAAGGTCTAGCCTAGAAGAGGAACTCCAACAATTACAGAGTGTATTTGACAACAAGCAAGAAGACAAAAAAGCACAGAAGCAGTCCTAAAACACACTTTCAATTGCAGTAAGAAAAGACCTAGACTAAAATAACAAATTAGGTAAAAAAAATTAGGCCCTCGAACTTTAGCTGACTAAGTATTTGTTAACTCATTTCATAGACTGGCTCACTTCTTCAAAAACAAGAAGTGTTGAAAATGTGTTATCACTTACTGTTTTTGTCCCATGTTGGAGTGTAATTTCATGAGAATCTGGAATTTTCTTGACAGGGTTCTGGAAAAAAAAGAAAATCCACCTCTGTGAAAACAGTGCTATGACCAAAAAAAACCCAACCAAACAAAAAAACCCCAATACTACAATATATATAAAAGTAAGAAAGGTTTCCCTCACACCAGCCATAACCTGAGGAGGAGAAAGCAGGGGGAAATCAGAAACAACAGGACTGATCCAGATTTTTGTTTTTATGGATATACCCCTAAAAATATGAGGAAAAATTGCTAAAAAAAAATGAGATTACCTTAATAAAGAACAAAACCAGGAAAAGATATCCTGGTTTTCCTCTTTAGAAAACATTACAATTCTGTTTAGTTCTTAATCACAATATAACAATCTTGACTTGTGATTTAGTCAATCCATCATTATTATACAATGTCTTTTCAAATAAAAGGACTCTATGAACTTAATGAAATCAATGAAAAATCTAGAAATTCATTACAGGAGCTAAGTTATCTATGTGGTTTACTAGGATCATGGACTGGCTTCCTGCTTCCACTCATGCCATTATTGCCAGCTCTCACAGGTCTTCACAACTGCCACTTTGATGGCAGCCAACATAGCCAATGTAATTCAGGGAATTTCATTTAATAGCAACATACAGTTCAAAGGCAATTGCAGTTTAAAACATTTAATGCATCACACTAACATCCGTAACACGAATATGAAAATAGTTTATGCAGAAAAAAATGTACTGAAAAGTACTCAAGTGACTGCAAGGTTCTCCAAAGGTCATTTGAATCACTATTCTCAAAATGCTCATTTGTCTGGTACCATTTAAGTTTCCTAGAACAGACACGATCTATCATTCTGATGCGTGATATCTTTGTTATAATTTTCTGTTGCCAAAGTCTGATTTTAAAATAATTTTTAAACAGACTTTATATTATATGTTTTATCTCTTTCCTTATCCATCTCTGCCAATTCCTTCCCTTTTTTTCATGCTTGCCACAGAAAGCCTCTATAGCAGCAGGCTGACTTCCTTTATACTCATTTTATCCTGTAGTTCTATCACCTTTATTTCTCCAATAAAAATGAAACTTTCATTATCTTTGGTTTAGCCAAACCTACCCTTCTTCTAACTTTACTTCTTGACACTAACAGCAGCTCTGATTCCTAGAACAACTGTATAGTTTCTTTCCCTTTTCACACACACACATATACAGAGATAAGCCAGCAGAAGACTTATGCCCTCTGTTTTCACATTCACAGCGTATGCACGTCTTTAATAGTCACAGGTGTTTGAAGGGGAACTCAGGTATTAGCATGGAAATCATATATGTACCTGAGCAAAAAAAAATATTTATGGGACTGCGGTCCATGCTAAGTCTGAAAAGGTATGTATTGGGTCAGGCTGAGATGGAGTTACTTTTCTCCGTAGCAGCCCTCACAGTGCTGTGCTTTGTACTGGTAGCTAGAAAGGTGTTGATAACACACCAGTGTTTTGGCTGCTTCAGAAGTTGTTGGTACAGAAGCATATCTCCTCTTGGCACTATGACTGCCCATGCTACACTGGATGTTTAAAGGAAACATCCCCCCTACACATCACACAAGCAGTGCTACATGGACTAAGTGGGTTGCGTTGATCATACAATGAGCTCAACTGGGGAAACCCAATGACCTAGGAATCTTGGAAGAGGTTGTGGACTGGCCAGAAGGGAGAGATTTTGGAGCATTGCCTGAGGAGGTAGCCTGTGCCCAAGAGGCCCCACCATATAAAGAGTTATCAGAATATGAAAGGTGTTATGCTTTGTTTACTGATGGATCCTGTTGTGTGGTAGAAAACCATCAGAGACGGAAAGCTGCTGCATGGAGTCTGACATGACAAGTCATTGAAGCCACTGAAGGAGAACATGAGTCAAGTCAGATTTCAGAAGTGAGAGCCATCCAACTAGCCCTAGAGATTGCTGAACAAGAGAAGTGGCCAGTACTCTGTCTCTATACTGACTCCTGGATGGTGGCTAATGCCCTGTAGCAGTGGCTACAGTAGCAGAAGACCAATTGGCAGTGCAGGGTTAAACCCCTCTGGGCTGCTGCAGTGTGGCAGGACACTGCTGCCTGGGTAGAAAACATGGCTCTAAAGGTACATCATGTAGATGCTCACATGCCCAAAGGCCGTGCCACTGACGAGCATCGAAACAATGAACAGGCAGACAAGGCTGTCAAAATTAAAGTTGCTCAGGTGGACCTGGACAGGGGGCATAAGGGTGAGCTATTCGTAGCTTAACAGGCCCATGAAACATTGGGACATCTAGCAAGAGGTACAACATATAGATGGGCTTGCGATCAGTCCATACAGTTGGACCTGACCATGGAGGCCATCACACAGGTCACTCATGAATGTGAAACATGTGCTGCAATCAAGCAAACCACATGAGTAAAATCTCCCTGGAACCAAGGGTGGTATCCGGGTTTTCAATATGGCGAGGCCTGGCAAATTGACTATATTGCGCCACTGCCACGAACGCACCAAGGCAAGCGCTACATACTCACTACTGTGGAAGCAACTACTGGTTGGATAGAAACATACCCTGTAAACCATGCCACTCCCCAAACCACTATCTTAGGCCTTGAAAGGCAAATTTTGTGGTAACATGGTACCCCAGAAAGAACTGGATCAGACAATGGGACTCATTTTGGAAATAACCTCATAAACTCCTGGGCAAAGAAACACGGCATTGAGTGGGTGTATCGCAGCCCTATCACCCACAAGCCTCTGGAAAGATTGAGAGATATAATGGACTGTTAAAGACTATGCTGATAGCATTGGGCAATGAGGCATGGAAGCACTGGGATGCAGATTTAGCAGAAGCCACTTGGCTGGTTAACACCAGAGGATCTGCTAACCATCCTGGTCCTGCCCAAACAAAACCCCTACATACTGTGGGAAAAGAAAAGGTCCCCGCAGTGCACATGGGGAAGTGGCTGAGGCAAACAGTGTGGATTGCTCCTCCCATGGGAAAAGGCAAACCCACTCGCAGGATTGTCTTTGCTCAAGGACCTGGGTGTACTTGGTGGGTAATGCAGAAGGATGGGGAGACCTGGTGTGTGCCTCAAGAAGATTTAACATGGAGGGGGAAATAATCTGTGATGAGAGTTTTATGGTATAGGAAGAAATGAAGCAGGAATGATCTGAACCAACGAAGAGTGAATTTCACAATGAACCAGAGAGTGCAACAATGACCCAAACCAAGCCCATGGTGGTGCCCAACAATCGAACATATGGGTTCTCCTGTCCTGAGCACCCATCTTGACAGATGGGGCCCAAGTCATGGCCTGTTCTTATGAACATCTGGAGGAGAGGAGGAAGCCCATGGAATGGGAGAGTAATACCTATCTGTTAAAGGACAGGGGATAGCAGTTAATGGGAATGTATAAATCTGTATACTGGGTATAAAGATGGCTTAAGTATGTAGTTTAAGTTGCAAGTGTTGGTTAGAAGGCATTTCAGTAAATGGGATGGTTAGAAGATATATATATGTATTAAATTATGTGGAACCTGAGCATGATGCAAATGGTATAGAATAAGGGGTGGAGATTGTATTGCGTCTGGCTGAGTTAATTTTCCCCGTAGCCACCCTCATAGTGCTGTGCGTTGTACTGGTAGGTAGAAAGGTGTTGATAACATACCCGTGTTTTGGCTACTGCTGAGCAGTGCTCACACAGCATCAAGGCTGTCTCTCCAACATTCCCCCCTCACAAGTAGGCTGGGGCTGGGCAAGTTCTTAGGGGACATAGCCAGGACAGCTGACCCAAACTGACCAAAGGGATATTACATACCATATGACATCTGCTCAGCAATAAAAGCTAAAAGAAAGGAGGAGGAGGGGGGCATTTGCTATTATGATGTTTGTCTTCCAGAGCAACCACTACGTGTACTGAAGCCCTACTTCTCGGGAAGTGGCTGGACATCACCTGCTGATGGGAAGTAGAGAATAAATCTTTTATTTTCCTTTGCTTCCACATGCGGCCTTTGCTTTTGCTTTATTAAACTGCCTTTATCTTGACCCATGAGTTTTTTCCTCATCTTATTTTTTCCTCCTGCCCATTCTGCTGAGGAGGTGAGTGATACAGCAGCTTGGTGGGCACCTGGCATGCAGCCAAGGTCAACCCACCACAAGGTAACAGTAAAGGTTTACAAATAGCTACACATTACACTGTGAAAAGTATAGCCAACATGGCATTAAGAGGCACTTCCACAGACTCAGTGGTTTACAAGTTGAAAAACAGGTGTAACTCTAAATTACCAAGTGAAGCTGACATTATGAAAATGAGTTTATTGTTCAATTGACACTATAAAGCACCCAGACAAAGGTATAATTATAATACAAATCAAGTGTTCTGCGCCTCTTCATTCCCTGCACTATAAATTGGTATTTGCTGTTCTCAGGATACAAAAAAACTGCTCAACAGCCACTGCCTGTACTTGCCATCTAAGCACATTCCATAAAAAAAGAAGTGTGAAAAGGAAACAAAGGGCTTCCAAGATTCATACCACCATCACCCACAACAAAAGATGTACTACTTCTGTGAAGCAAAGGCTTTCACAGAAACCGTCTGTTGCTGGAAGGAGAAAGAGCATTTTGGTCATTTTCATCTTAATTACTGCAAGGTTGCTTGTATTCCAGTCCACTTATTCAAATATTTTAAGATTGCTCATTTCATATACCTTACCACAAAGGTAGGTATTGTATGTCTATAATGTGTCCACACTGAATTTAATTTTGAGAGGGTATTTTACTTACTTTAAGAGTTCTTTCAATATTTCAAACAAAAAAAAATTAAATTATTAATAAACACAATGTGCTAGAATTTACTTAATTTTAATTGCTAGCTCTTTCTTCCAGGTGACAATAATGAAATCCCTCTTTTAATGAGAAGAGTGAACCACTCATATAAAAACATTTCCGCTTTACAGTGCACTCATGTTGAACACTGTTCTGGCTACTTATCTTTAAGGGAGAACAACAGACAGGAATACATTCTGCCACCTGATAAATCAAACAGCCTGAGCCTGAAAGTCAGACATTTGGCGAGTGCTAGCGGTGCTAAGATCTGCAGTGTCTAAGGGATGCCTAACAGTTAAAGTAACTGTTTAGACTACTCAAAACAAAAAATTAACAAAACATCCAGAACATATCTTGCCATAACATCTTCAAATCAGCCAAACATTTACAAAAAAACCAAGGTGGCTTATTCTATTTTAGTAACTATGAACTTCCTAAATGACTGATAATGCTATAAATATCTCTAGCCTGCTAAAACAAATGCCCATAAGTGCACACAAAAATCAGATGCAACTACCACTTTTCCAGTTATTACATTCCAAAGAATAATGAATGCTATAAAATCCTTTTTTTCACACTCTCAAAGAAAATATACTTAATACATTTTATGCTGATTTGAACATCAGGTTCCTATGCATACTGGAATATTACTGTAAGTCTGAAAAAAAAGTAGAGTTTGCCCACAGTGTACCTGTACTTCCAGGCCTTCCAGTTGTCACTTGGATTTCAGCTGTTAAGTTTACACAGATTGATTTTAACATTTCAATAATGCTGTTCTAGAAAATTTGTATTGTAATTAAAACTAGAAGACATGGAATCTTTCCAGGATTTTTTGTTGTTGGGTTGTTGGTTTTTTTTTTCCTTTTTAAACCATATCAGGAAAAGACAATATGTTAAATTTCTCTTTTTCTTTTAGCAGAAACAAAGGAAAACACTTTTGGTGTTGACCTATCTCCTAGCATTTTTACAAAAATTCTCAATTACCCGGCTTACATAAGATTAACATCTATTAAATCTGTGAAATAGTGTATTCTAGGAGTTCACAGTTTTTCTCAAAAATGAAAAGTCTTACCTTTTAAATAATTTCTGCATAAGGACACTGCAAGTCAGGCATCACATCTGCAGTTTTCAGTTACATTTTTTCAGGGAATTTCAGCTCTAGCTTACTGTTAAGCTCCTGAGCCTGACAACACTCTTCTATTCACTGCGCCACTGCCCCTAAATACTGTGGATTTTTTTTTCTTGTTCCTTTTGGGAGCTTCCTTATCCTCAAGCAATACTCAGAAAATATGCCACTAGAAACCACAGGCTGAAACTAGGTCAGAGTCTCCAACATCTCTCGAGAAAAAGCAAAGACAAAAACAAAAAAAATCAAACAAACCAAGGATGCAGGTCAAACCAGAAAAGTGAGAGAATAGGCACACACAAAAATAATTAGGTAAAATCTAGATTTCTACGTCCTACAAGATATCCTTCAATATGCTCGGGATTGTGAATATAGGCAATAATAATCATTGGAACTTGGCAGAAGACAGAGGGATGCAAGAGGTGGGAAAAGAATGGGCTGGTATCTTTATGATAAACTGAACATTTGGCTTGGGAAGAAAGTTAGGTCCTACAGAAGTAATAAAAAAATTCACTAAACAGTATCAGAGAGAGTAATTTACAACTAAAAAATACCTCAACCTTTACTATCTGTTAGCCTTTCTAATAGATTGAACATCCAAAAGTCATTTTAGAATGATGATTAGATTATATTCACAGGCTTAAATGGATAAAAGCAAAGACTATGAAAAACAAAATGTAAATGCCACAATGACATATTCTGCTGATCTCACATACACAGTAACTGCGAACTGCACTTGAAATAAATGAAAAATAAATTCATCCACTAGAATCCAACCTCCCCCGCCTGCTAAAAATACCCCTACAAGTTAGACTATAGGTCCTCAAATGACTTGCCTCTTCATGGCCCAACCAGAGAAGGGCAGAATGATGCATTTATGCCCAAAAGTACCTGTACTTCTCTGTTTGCAGAGGTCTTTATTTCACTAAATGGAAACTACCGTGTGAAAAAGACTTGCAAGCTACAGGTAATCTTTCATGTACCAGGCCCTTAAATGGAAATTTTTATGGGCACCCACAGGACTACAGTTTAACAGAGGAAAACAATACAATTTTTTTCTTTGTGTTTGCAACTGTCATTAGATTCCAGTATAGTGGATCTTGCCTTCCTTGAGGATTTCAAGATCATATGGTGCCCTGGAAGAAAACACAAATTTCCTTTTCTGGATAACTCCTGTGTTCTTAGAGCTCTCCCAAAACACTGACTTGATGGAGACTTGAAGAGACTTCTCATTTGTAGGAGCAGAAATATGGTACAGCATGGAGAAAAAACATGCAAAACTAGAAGTGGTTAAACTAAAGGTAAACACTTTCCCTGTCTTGAGCAGAAGAAGAGGTTAAAGTTGGCTTGGCTACTACTTACTTTAAATACCTTAAGTATTATACTAAAAAATCCCTTCTGCTGGAATAGTAAACACTCACACCCTGCTCTTTTGGGTCTCTGGTTTGGTACACTCCACACAGAAGACACTGTCTGTTCATAGACAGGAGTGAAGAGAAGGAGGCAAGAGATACACTTTACAGAGATTTCTCCATGTCTGGTGAAACTGCGGGTTTCACAGAACAAATTCAACAGAGGTGACCTAACACAGATGATCTCTGCCTCACTAGAAGACAGATGGAATAACTGGGTTCCTAATGGACAGCAGGAATAGATGGTGGAAGTGGGAGAGGGACAAAAATCCCTAGCACCAAATGGTGATGGAATTACCATCATCTACTTAAGAAACTGCAGCAATTCGAACTTCCAAATGAAGGGCTCCCTGCAGAAAGCCATGTTTTAATCATCCAAATCCCAGGCTTTCTGGCAATTAAGAAAAAAGAACCTCCTATTTTCAAGCATTTTGTTTATAAATGCCATGTTTATGTTTTCTTTTAAGCTTGTTTTAAAGCCTCCTTTCTTCCCCTCCAAAATGACTGTATTGCATGGAAAAGCAAATGCTACACTACTGGGGGATGAGGTAGGGGGAGCAAGAAAGTTTGAGACCCTTTGAAAGGTTTTTATTTTAGACTCCAGCATAAAGACTGACAGTGCTGAAATCACCTTCCTTGTGACCAGACAGTAACAATTTTCCATATCTTCCATTCTTCTCCAACAAAGAGTTCAAAGTAATAAGGATGATTTAAAAAGAATAATCAACAGTGACAGGAGTAGTTAAAAAGAGAAATGTAATGTCTCCTAATAAAAATGTTCATGCTGTAAATTATGTAACATATTGAAAGAAAATGCTCTTAAGAAATTTTAAGAATAAAACAAATGGGCAGACAACTCATCAACAATCACAACAGAAAGGATGAGATTTCTCACACAGTAATTCCTGAAGCAGAGAGCTACACCACCAGCAGCTCTTCAGTTTAGACAGATAAATACCACAGAAAACCACTGAATTGTAAAGATAAATGCTTAGAACAGCATCACAGAAATCTGGTCCAACTGCTGCAGTATCTAGGCTCAACAATATGCTAATACCAGTAGCAGAAGGCTTTAAACTACTTTTATTTTAGAAGTTACAACAAAAAAGCAAATCATGCTTGTTGTTGCTTGCTAATTTCTGCATCACATGTTCAGTTTACAGGTCCAAGTACTCTCTCTCAGATGTCACCTAAAATACAACCCAAATGCTTCTCTTTTCAGGGGAAAGAGTTACAGAAGTCCATCAAACTTTGGAGGGGAACACTTGCACAACCTCTCTGTATTGCAGTTAAGTTCAGAGCCACAAACATGCAGTTTTTCCTTTCTACCTCACATCCAACTTTGATAAATACTACATCTGTGTAAGTGAATGAAATCAAGAGACTATTGTAGTGATGACGAACAGAGAGAATAGAATCTTGTTCCATCCTTCAATATTGAGCCTGAAACACTATTAGACGAAAGACAAAAGGGTGTGGTGGGGACTATTTCACAGATCTGGAAGAAAACATGCCTTATTCCTCTTTTCAGACTAGAAAAAAGTTTTAAGCTGTTAGGCATCCAGCTGAATTTTCCATGACAGCAGTGAAAGCTGAAGACAGTAATAAGAGTTTAAATTGATTTTTTCTGTTCTTTTTTAAACTCCTTTTGCAAACAAACACACACTGATGTTCATGTTTTGTTCCACAAGTTACTCCTCACGCACTTATTAAAACCATATTGCTTGTAAAATGGGCAGGTTTTCCAACCCATAATTTTTCGTTACTTTCCTCCATAACTTAAACTGAAAATAAAAGCCTAAGATATACACTTATGTTGCACAAGTGTACACTCAAGAGAAAGATGGACTATGAAAAACCACAATGTGAGAGATGGATAAGATGCTGTTCTACAGCAACAGAAAAATAGAAACGTTTTTGGGTTTGTAGGGCTGCATTATCCACAAACTTGCATGGAGAAGGAAGCATCCAGATTTGAAAGGACATTTCAACAACTTTTAATTTCCTCACTTTTAGGTGTTAGAGTTGACAGACGTATTCTGATACAAACTTGCATGTTATTAAACTCAGTTTGGCCTGGATTCATGTAATCTGAGTTTCTGAATGTGATGCATCTAAATATGGAAAATACTTAACTTCAGACTTCCTATACAGCCTTCAAAAAGAGACAGATAACTCCAGAAGAGGAATCAGCTATCAAAAACCTGAATCATCTGGAAACCTTTCCTCTTAATGAATTATTCAGGGAGTACAAAGCAACTGAATTCCTAACATTGGTGCCTTGATTAGGTTGGATGAATCGGGGCCTATGTGTGTGTATTCTCTAAAATTTTGGTCCAAAAAAGATGAACAAAAATATTGTGGAAAACAGGAGGATACATGCAAACACCAGTATGAATCATCTTGGCTGATATTCCCATGAAACATCTACAATATCTGTTACTCGTGGAAAAATGTAGATTACTCATAACTCCATGATAAATGCAGAAAACCTCAAAAATTAACTGAAATATTGGAAGGGCCCTACAAAATGCTCTCTCTCCCAGTTAGCCTTTAATTCAGTTTAACAGCCAAAACAGCACAGAACTTGTGTCTTGAATTTTAAGTACAGGAAGACTAAGGAGAGGTTATTCTTTAGTGAGCTAAAATGCATTACTCCAGGGTGCATTCAAGAATTAAGGAGGTGCTTAAGTAGATGAACTTCCTTCTGAATGCCTACAGGAAGTAAATTTATTTATTCAATATGGAAATGGTACTGTGGCTCGCTTGTCTCAGCATCATCTAATTCACAGCCTCATGAAATTTTTTCTTATGATCTGAACCAGAGTGTTTTGTCAGGTTTAACCAGCAAGGGAAAAGACCTTAGATTAAATCTTCTTTCCAACACATGACTGCCTAAAAATAATAACTCTGTAATGTTGTTATAGGTCAGATAAAACAAATTTTCTTAGATGATGAGTCAAATGGTAATTCAGTGACCGTTCCCAGACACAACAGGTAACGTGAATTAAATCTCCTCTTCCCTTTCATGCCACTTACTGGCATGTCCCCTTCTGAAAAGGCTCCAGTGACTTAAGAACTTAGAAAAGGTATGCAGTTAAGAGTCTCAGCATGGTTCCCAAATATCTTTTTTAGATATAAACATCATACTTCTAAAGTACAACAAAAAGCCTGCGTGATCTGTCTCCTGGGAGATCGTTTTAGATAGATTTCAGGAGGTTACTATTTTTCACCTAGATTCTAAAATCTCATTCAGTTAACTTCTAAATTTATAACAAGCCCTTGATTTACAAAGTCATAGTTTATATTAATATTTATGACCTGGGAATTGTTCTCACAATCTATACCAGAGAAATTCTCTTGAGTCTTCTCTAAAGCAAGTTGTAATCACTGATAAAACTGATCTAAATCTAAAATTGTCTGCGGTCATTCAAGTTTCCTTTGCAGTATCTTGGAGACTGATTTATTTAAGCTGAGTGTTCTGGTGATACTTCAGATACATTACATTCTGCTCACATAACCACCTACCTACTTCATATTTATCATCTCAGCTGCAAATGCATATAAATATAAATACTTCATATTTGCTAAAACAGTATGCACAACTGCCACATAACACGAAAAAGCACACATGTTCAGTCAAGACAGTTTTACTACAGCAATAAGATACACAAAATTACTACTACCTACATGTTAAGAATTAAAATAATCACTAGCATTTTCAGTCACACATGTCCTTTATTAAGATTATTCCATAGAGCTGAATAGAGTATTTCATTTTAACATAAAGGAATACTTCTATTTACTCCAAAATAGTAAAATGGCACACACAACCATAGATCAGCTGACAATGAGGAAATACAAAACAAACACACAGCTAACATCTTCGCTCTGAAAGCTCTGCTCAGCCTGGTAAGTAACCAAAGAATAGCTTAATTCTGAAATCAGAAAGGACAAATAATTGTAAACTTTCAACTCTTTGGAATTTAAGTGCCAAATGCTTAGTTCAAATGCAAACAGGCCTCACTTATGCATTCACATATTTCACATCCAGCTTGGTAAGAATTTCTGTACCACACAGATTCCATGTGGGATTTCTACCACAGGGAATATGCCCTAAAACACATACATGAAAGAATCCAAGAACACAACATTGGATGCAGGACCAGACTGAACCTAACTCTCATTAATGCATAACATTTTTCAGCTTGCTAGCCAGTTCACTTAATTATTTACTCGCTCTAAAACATCTTTTATCTAAATTATACAGACACTTTATCACCTTCTGGCAAACTTTAGAAGAAAAAATGCTTGCAGTTCTTTCACTTGACTTACCAAGAGAAACCATGAAAGCCAAGGTTACACTAAGAATTCCAAAAGCAGTATCCTGCCTTTTAATAATAGAACACTTTTAGATGTTTCAGTCATTAAAATAGCTTTACTGTTCTGCAGATTTACCTTCTGTCTTAAAATAAAATTATTTATGAAATATTTTAGAATTTAGAAACCATTCATGTACAAAGTTTAACAGTTTTTGCAAAAAAACCCAAAAGCCTCCCTCCTATATATTTTAAAAGTCAGTGATATTATTAAGCTTTTGTAATTCATGCAGCAAAAGGCAATTTTAGTTACATTGACTTCTATGGAAGTACATTAAGATAATATATGCAGTAGAATAAGTATTAATGTTTCTTTTGCAAGTTTTGTAAGCAGTGGAATTAAGACCATCAGCACCACTACACTCCAAATTTTAATTTTGAGCTCATCAAAACTTAAAAAGCCAACACAACCAGTAGATGTTCAATATTTGGCACTGTCTGAAACAGACATGGAGTTTAAAACAGTTAAAATAAAATGCATTTTTCCTCTCATCAAAAAGAGCCTGATATTCACTTTAAGACTTCTGGTGATCATGTTAGCATTGAATTTCAGAAGCATTAAGACAATACGAATAAGAACCTCCATATCAATTTAACTTCAACCTTATTAGTGAGCTATGCCCTTTAAATTATACATGTTTTAATAAACAAAATTAAAACAATACGCCATTGGTGTAGACCAATCCTTGACCTTTGACTTTGTGCAATTAATTTCATTCCTACATACCCCAGTTTTCTCACCTGAAAAATTTGAATAAATAATATGTATCATAAGGAATCTGCTAGAAGGTTTTATTCAGCAATGTTGGTGAAGTTCTTCAGATTCCTCAGGGATCCTGTTATTCTCAGCAAACTCACTACAGTCAGCAAAACTAAACAATCACATCTCTAGAGAGAGAGAGCTGTCCACAGACTACAGTTTTCAACAGTTCTCCAACTGTGATTGTAAAAAGGTGTTCACTCAAATGTTTACTCTAGGATCTTAAGAGAGACACAAATTTATGTATACCGTCCCACTTAGTGACAAATATTCGAGTTGTCTACAAACTTACTGATCAATTAGGATAAGGAATTAAAACTCAGGGCGGGGGGGGAGCGGGGAATCATCAGTTAGCCATGCAAAGAAGATCTACAACCACAGGGTGAAGGTAGGGGTGGGAGTTAAAAATTACAGCATGCCTAAGTTACTGCAGGAAGGAAGGACAATTTCCTATCTAGCTCCCACAGCTGGTTCCAATTCTATCACTGTTTCGATTACTAATTCTCCCATGCCACCCATAAATTACCTTCAAAACATTAACATTTAAGCTGTCTTAGAACAGCACAGTTTTATGTAATGTGACATGAGAATAAATTGCTAAGTGACTTTAACTATGCATCTGGAAAGAGGAAAAGATACATTTGTATTGTACACACGTGAGGTCCATGCTAGGAAGAAACACACCTTTCTCCACGCTTCCCTCAGGTATACTCCTTTAACTAAAGCTTATGCCAGAAGGTAGTGCATTATGGCCAGATGATGTATCTCATATTGTTAAAGCTGTTGTAATACCCAGTGACACTGCAAATAGTTTTCAAAATGTTCAGGGCAAATACTAAGCACTAGGTTAAAAATCACAGCCAGTGTGAATATGTTGGTTTTATTTTTAATCATAAAACCCACCATTTTTAAAAGTTGCACCGAAGAATTGTAAAACATTTATCTTCTATGCATTTATGTGATGTCTTACTATAGTATCTATAAATGTTGAGATTCTTCCAGCATACTGTATCAAAAATACTGATTTCTATACATGTAATGTCAGGTTTAATTGTAATCACTTGGAATTTTCAGACTACAAGACACACAACTAAACAGAGCGCCATTGATTTCCACATAGCAATTAAACAACTATTATTCAGTATTGCTCAGTTGTGGGTTATACAGGAACAGAGTAAAGACTCCAACAGATTTTCCAGTGGAATGATGCCCACAGGTCACATCCAACGCTTATTGTAGTCATTCCCCAAGGAGCCCGAGTTATAAAAAGCACACAGAAGCAATGCTTTCACTTTTTCACCCAGACTAAGATAAAGATCCATTGTCTAGACAATACATAAAATTTTAGCTGTGTCCATCGAGAAAGAAGGCAAAAATTCAAGAACATAATGCCTTACTGAAATGCCTCATTTCACAGACTTTTACTGACATTACGTTAAGACCTCGTATATTTTTCTTATTCTGTAACTGTTAGAAAATGTAGAATATTACACACATCCTATGAGATCTTTTCTTAAATTATTCAATCGGCTTCTTGATCTTCTCCCCAAGGAGCTATTGCAGATACTCTATACTATACAAAGATTACTTGAGTTACCAGGAAAGTCTTCTTCCTTTTACAATCTAAAATTTAAGTTTGGATTATATGATTCAAATTAAGTCATTATTAACCGTGTACATAATAACCTTGTTAATTTAGCTGAAATGGATTAATAGCAACATGTATCTTCAACTTTGTCATAATAGATAGTTAACAAAATGTTTTTAATTTACACTTACATAGTCCAAAGATGACAATTTCAGATGTTCAGATGATGCTCTACAATTACTTTCTTTTGAAGTCAGGAAAGAAAAGCATAGTCCAAAGACAGAAGGAACTCCAGGTTTCAGACTGCATATCTACTACATATCTGCTGTGAGATTGTCAGTAAGACAGTTGCTTGTCTGTTTAAGTATCATGTCTTAAATGGGATAAAAAGTCCCGTCTTGCAGGTGTGCCACAATGATACATTAATATGAATGGTAGGTTTGTTCATGCATTTGAGGGGCTCAGATTCTATCAAGCCAGAAGCCATTATTAATGCCTATTATTAATATAAAACAATATAATGGTTTGGGTTGGAAGGGACCTTTAGAGGTCATCTAGTTCAACCCCTGCAATGAGCAGGGACATCTTCAACTAGATCAGGTTGCTCAGAGCCCCGACCAACCTGACCTTGAATGTTGCCACGTACTGAGGACTGATTCCAGCGCTGAACGCAGTACTCCAGGTGGGGTCTCACCAGAGCAGAGAAAAAGAAGAATCACCTCCCACAACCTGCTGGCAATACTTCTCTTCATGCAGCCCAGGATACAGTTGGCTTGCTGGGCTGTGAGAGCACATTGCTAGCTCATGTCCAGTTTTTCATCCACCAGTACCCCCAAGCCCTTCTCCACAGGGCTGCTCTCAATCCCTTCATCCCCCAACCTGTATTGATACTGGGGGCTGCCCTGACTCAGGTTCAGGACCCTGCACTTGGCCTTGTAGAACCTCATGAGGTTCAACAAGGGCCTACTTCTCGAGCCTGTCCAGGATGCTATGTCATACTTTGTCATACCCTAAGTTCCTTACAAGCTCATTTACAAAACAAAGTAAAAACAAACAAACAAAAAAACCCATTAGGGAAAAAAAAAAAAGAGCTCTGTGTATAATGCTCGTATTGCAAGTTAAATCTTGCAATTGCTGGGAAAATAGATCTGTGGTAATTCATATCTCCTGGTTCACTGATTGGTGAAGTTACCAGGGAGTGCACAATTCCATAACTACTGTTTCCATATATAAGCAAGCTAAGAAAACCCTCTCTTCTTCCCCTGTAACAAGCAAGCACTTAAACATAGGTCCAACTTGCTATTCTATCAAAAGAGAAACAAAAGTATAAAATAAGCTAAAAATAAGCATGGGAGAAACAGAGAGCTTATAAATACTGGCTTTCCACAGGAAAAGTTGAAGTGGTGGGAAGGAACGTATAATCCATAAAATAATCTGAACCAAATGCAGTCCAAGAATTTTTGTTCAGATTTGTTCAAATTCTCTGCTATGGACATTTTCCAGACAACTAATAAGGAAGCCAAAACAAGGATTCCTAATTTTGCATAGTTTGCTGGGCTTAGGCAGAATTTAACTCCTGTTTCTGGAATTTGTTCTGTAGGCCTGAATTCTTCACATTAACCTTGTGTTTGACATCCTCCTTGGACATGTGATCCAAGAAGTGACATGGTTTAGTTCTGAAACTAATGCTATGTCACACAACACCTACTGCTGTCCCGGGCTTCACTGTTTCTCAGGCCTTTTAACAATTTACATTTCACCTCTGGGGAGCCACACAAAATGGCCAGTAGATAAGCTTACAAAACAAATTGTTTTGGCTTGAGTTTTCCAATGCCATTATTCTGTTTACAGATAAAGTGCAAAGTACAGATCACTTGAAGGCACTTTTCTTTACATGCTTGCTTTTTAAGTTTACCTTGTCTTCTGTACCATATATTCAGATACTTTGGATCCCCACTTCATCTGGCTACCACAGGTAATATCCAGTCTGATTTAGCAAAAATGGATCTTGGATTAGAGAATGATGGCATCTTCTTGTCTTCAGGCTCCTCTCACAAGATCCTGATAAACCTCTACAGACAGGGAGAAATTCCTACCGGGACACTTTATTTAGGTGAAGTGTCCCTTCATAAACCAGTCATTTCAGAAACCACTGTATAGGGCAATCTATTAAAATGGGAAAACCCTGACACTGATGGTAACCTGTTCCTACCTGTGAACCACCTGCCCTTGGAATTTCAGTGTAATACAGAAATAAGAAATTGGAGAAAGAAAAAGAATCCTGCTTTTAAAACACAATCATCAGTTTGACACAAACATGTACAAAAATTATTAAAACCCATAATAAGCTGTTCATGCATTCTTAAATCCTCACAGTGACTATGATACCAAACAAATCCAGTAGGGTGGAACATAGGTGAGGGAACAAGCTAGCAAGAGTGAGCAAATGCATATAAATAGTTTTTTGCAGTTGGTTGTGGGTATCAAGAGCTTAGAAGTATCTATTAATACTGACAGGCACGGGGTAGATACACATTGCACGGTCAAAATTTTGCACAATGAAGGGAGTGGGGGAGTTCTGGCTAAGACACTGGTATTTTTCATAAGCTTAGATATTTGCTCTGAGATTATAATTACTGTTCAAGTGATAGGCTTGCTTACAAACTTCCACTTAAAGAACTCAAATATCCCATAAGCTATATTGTGAACTGCATGCAATTTAACCTATCTACCCCAATGTATGAAAGACCTGAGATGACCTCCTTAGAACTTGTAATTACAACAAGATATGGTATGTTAAGCCTAACGTTTACACAGTAATCCCTGCTCATTGTAAAAGTGCCAAGATGAGAGATTATTGTCAGTGTGCCTCAGAGCTTCTCCTCCATGCCTTTTCAGCAAGAACAATGGCACAGCGCAAAGTCAGGCAGTGTATTATCAGGGGCTGCCACACAGTGTTTTCAAAAAACCTATGACATCTAAAACTACATTGTTTTCTTTGGTGAGAGATGAGTGGTTACAGATTAAAGATAAATTAAATATTATTTATTCATCTTATTTCAAATACAAACATTCTGCACATGTGTTTGGATTCTCGTAATCAGCCCCTGGCCTGCAAGACATATTTCCTAACAAAGCAAGCCTAAAACCACCAATAATCTTTATTTTAGACTATCTGTGCCTCAGCCACTCCTGATTTAATTTTTCTGTCTGCAAAAACTGCAATATGTACAAACAGTTTGGAACCAAACCCTGTTATTAGGAAGTTCTCCTGCTCAATTTAGTTCTGAAAGTGAGCCAATTACATTAGCAGTTATGCAACCATCAGAGAAAACATAGCTTAAAGATACTTTCTTGCCTACATATAAATTAGGTTTAAAATGCTCCAAAGAAAAATTGTATCACTAACTACTACTCCAAAAAAGTGAACAAACAGGAAGTGCCAAGGTTGGCTCCAGACGAAAAATCTTCTTACTATACTTAGAAAGCAAGTAGGTTTGATACATACATAACAGTCAGAAGGAAACATGAATCTTCGCAATCCCACGACTTTTTTTTTTTTTCTCTCCATACTTTTCAGAGCAATACTAACTCTTCTTCTGACACCTCCCTCCCTCACAAAAAGCAGAAGATCAACACTCTGTTCTTATCCCACTGACTTACTGTACTGTTAAGTGTTTTCTCATATTACTGATTCTTACTTGCCTAATTCACCTCTGTATCATTTAACTGCTGTGTATGATCCATATTATAAAACATCTGCTATCATAAATCTGACTGTATACAGTACTTCAGGATGCAGCCAGACACAAAATTTTCTCCTAATCAGCCAGAGAAGTTGGGTTATTTCTCTGATATTCTGCCACCCACTCAAATTTGGTTGCAGAGTCCATGATGAGGTTACTCCCTAGAAGTATCAGACAGGGTTGCAGCTTCCATCACTTCCTATACTATGAGACAACTCCCAAGAGGTAAACTAATGCAAATTGCATTAAACTACATAGAATTAAAACTACAGCTGACAACTATTATTTTTTGACAGGATAGAACTAGTTTTCATAACTGCCATGTGATTTGGGCAGATGCTCACTTAAAATAGCATTATCAATAGCGTAGTTATAACTCATTTAGATTTAGCAACATTCATCTTACTCTGGGGAGTTAATATTTTTGCTGAAAATGCAGTGAATTAGTTGACTACTGCTCATTCTGCATTCAAACACTGATTGCAGTTTCTTATTTGGACTACGAGACTTTGGGAAATCACAGAAAACTACCATTGGGCCTTCTCATAAATTCACTGTCTATTCAATGTATCATAATTGCCTTTCCTAAGAAAAATATTTTATGGACAGCAACTGAACTAAGCCTGGTACTATTTATACCATTAATTTAGAGATAACTGAACAGATCTGCCCTTGAAATTGCGGCTGTTAAATGCAGAAACTTCCTTTATTACTCTATTACCTATAGGCTTGCATAATAACAATACAAATATAAACATTTATTTGATATTTCAAAAACCTATTTTTCAGAGATTCATTTTCAGAAAGGAGAAAAAAGTGACATGGAGTTACCAGAGACAGGGATACAAGCAGGAAGGGGACACAGAGGATCAACAGGATGTCTGACCCCTACAAGGCACCATAGGAAGAAAAATCAATTACGACATAGTACAGGTCTGTCACAGAGAAAAAAACAAAACAAAAGCCTCAAAACAACTGGCTGCCCTCAGCAAGGAAACTGCTAGATAAGGTAGCATTTAATCATAGAACAGAGGAACAACTCTGAAGGACTCTGTGAAAAGAAAGGTAATAAATTCCAATTTAAAACAAATGAAGTCATTAAACAAGTTACTATATCATTGGCAGAAAAGAGATCTATGTCAGAATTTTTAAACTATTTTCTATTGAGATATACTGTGACATTTACTCTGGCATCATTATTTCTAGGATTTAATGCTGGATGACACATACACTTCTATCTAGTGAAGTCAGTCACAAAATTATCGCACACTTCTACGCGACCCAACATTTCACCTTGTGTACCTGCACATCCATGTTATGTTGTCTAAACAAGGGAGGGAAAACCTGAGGAAAAGTAAACATATGAAGAATACACAAGTAATATAAAAAAGCAACTCGCACATCTTGTCCAGAATTTTAATATTTTCCACAGGAGAAACTAATGGAGTTAAAAACCAGTTTATTTTTTTGATGGTCTTAAGGCACAGAATGCTCACAAACACCAAGACTTAAAACTAGTACAAGAAGGGGTTGTTTGTAAAATGATTCAGCACTCTGTGTCACAGTGGTCTTTTAAAATAGGTATATACAATTTTTAGCCACTGAGGATGATTAAGACAGTTATTTTTTCTTCCGAATTTCAATTCCTGGTATTTTTGGTACTCAGTGGAAAAGGTAGTAACACAATTAACATACTTGAAGAAGGAATGTCATTAAGAAATACATTTATTCTTATATTTAAGACAACAAAAGCAGTTACGTCATGACATTTGCTTTGCAAAAGACGTACACTGACTATTTGTACTGAAAAAGATTACTAATCTGGTAGCACTGGAAGCCAGCTGATCCCTACAGATGTGTTTATAGCCTGATACGTAAGTTTGCTTTCTTTGCAGAGAACAGCATGTTCCAAGACACCCTAAGTAACAGGTTGGACAGGAAGAGGCAGATAAATCTCTGTAAATCCAGATGATGCATGAAACTCGGAAGATTACTGACTTGAGAAACAACCAGTAATTATTCTATGAGCTATGATCCTTCTCACCCCAATTTATATTTTAAGTGAAGTCTAGCAAGTTCTTGATATATATAGATCTATGTTACACTCTATCTTAACCAAAACCTTGAAAGATTCCAGTTTGAAAATTGTGGACTAAAATTCTGAAAAGCTGAAGAATTCTTTCAAGTGCCATAATTGCTGCCATTCAGATGCAGTTCAAAAGTTTAAGAATTAATCACTGTTTTCCCCTTCTGCTTAGAATATTCCTGATATGAAGAATGAGAGTTCACCTCCTCCAAAGAATTGCAAATTCATCTTGCAATTTAATGCTGACATGATTTGCCTTTTCAATTGAACCGTCTGCATCAGCTATCATATTTATAGATAGTTTATTTTTTGAATGAAATCTGATCTTTTACTCCTAATTTGGCTCTTTCAGTCCCGTCAACCCAGCATTTTTACAAAATTTGCTTTGTGCCTGCACAAGTATAGCACAACTGCAACCTTTGCAAGCAAGACACCTACTCCTGCAGTAAATATAAAGGCAGGCTTCAAAGTAGGCCCAGACACAAAGGCTCAATAACATGCAGAAAATATGTCACCCATTTTTGGTGGCTGTCTTTTGGAGACAATGACTAACAGCAAAATAAGCAGGCAATCGCTGTGTATTCCAAGAAAACTAACGTCTTTTATTACTTTCCTTTCTGATATTTCAGAACAGGCATGGACTAGCACAGCTGTACACTGAGGGGTCAATGAGGCTTTAACTCCCTCTAATTAACTTTGACTAATGAGAAAATGCTGAGTCATAGGACACAGCAACAGAAGTGTACTAATTACAGCCCCCTTTTTACTGTGTTTGCATTTGTCCTGCCACAAGATTTTGTTGTCACTGAAACTTTGGAGATTTAGCATCATCATTGTTTTCCCAAGGTGAACACCAACAGGTGAACAGTGAACATGGTGAGTAATTCCTAGTCACCTGGCTAAACTTGGAAAAGAAGGGTGTCCTACTCTGGCCCACATCCCCCTGTTTTCTAATATTGCACTGGATAAGATGCAGTATGTGGGCCTGATCCATTTTACATGTGATCAATACAAAGTCACACACACCACATTACATACATACTTGGTATCACAGAGACTGACTACATTTTGGCCAGAGGACAGATTTTTCCTCCTGTACAAGGAAACAAAGAATAAACTACTCCAATATGCAAAAGCTATATAGTCAAACTCAGTCAAAAGACCCTTCATACTTTGTTTAATAAATTGAAATAAAAGAAAAATAAATTGGACATGGGAAGCCTCTGTTAAAAAATCTGTATTTTCCCACTACTTTTAAAGATGTGGGCTGCTGCATAAATCCTAAGTAACTTCTCCATCTTCCAACTAATCTTCCAAAGTTGACAATTCCATTTTTTAACAGGAGGGAAAAAGAAAAAGGCTATATGTACAACATAAAGAAATATTTTAATTTTTTTTGTCTCCCTCTTTAAATTAAAAAAAAAGTACTAAGTCCTATGGTTTGCCTGTAGTACATGATAGGAAGAGAACAGGTAATTCATGTAAGCTAGTAGAGGCAGACATAGGACACTGCAACTCTAATAAAGGTCCTCAGCTCTTTCTGACACCTGAATTAATCTATAAATACACACCATACAGTAAGTGTTAGGGAAATATCACCTATATTGTGATATTTGTGAAATACTTGACTTAAAAAAACAAGCCAACCTTTCTAGTATTTCCATGCAAACAGCTCACTTTCTAGTGAGAACTCTAGCTTTTGCTTTAATTCCAGATATGTTCTGAATTAATTAATTGAATATTTTAACTCTCCAAAACCAGTTTTTCCATGACAAAAGTTTTGGTCATGCATAGAAAAGTAAGTTCTACTCCTAATTTCTACAGCTCTTCCAGGATTTATTTCCTGCATTCACACTCATTAATATATGAAAGATGACCTGTGAGGCCTCTGTATGTAAAAGGGTCACCATGACTAAGTCCAATCTTACCCAAGACCTTGCATTTCACCAAGACAATGGTGAAATGTACGAGAATGTACATGTGCTCACTGCAATGAATTCCACGTATGTAAATAATCCCAATCAAAATCTTTACATAGTACTATTTACTCCGAAAACTGGTTCCAAGCTAGTTGCTGAAAAGGGCTGCAGACACTATGCAAGACAAATAGAAGTCCCAGGCAGGCTGGTATGCCTCTAAGGTGTTTTCACTGCCCCCTAGTGCAATTTTGGGACAAAACCAAAAAAACCAAACACACACACCACCACCACCCCCGATGTTAGCTGGCAATATTTAGGTTATGGTGTATCAAAGAAATAGGAAATTTTTTTTTAGTCAAACATTGACTGCATCTCATGTAGACAAACTTAAACTTGTGTACCAGCTAGGTAACTCGTATATAAACTGCAGTGCAGTCACAACAGCAGAGAATGAACAACCTGCCCATGCCACTGCAGTGTGCTCACTTTGTAGCTACCCTGTGCGGAGCTCAGTGCTGTCCCACACTGCCCAGAATGCAGTGGCTATTTGGGGTGTCCATCACTGCTCTCACACAGACACACAGAAGACAGCTCAGCTACATGAACTCCTGTTTGCACCTTGAGAGCATACTTTGCTGCAAAATAACATACATTTTTATTTACTAAACACTGGTAAATAAATTAAACCTGGAAATAAAAGTGGAAGTCACAAATCACCTTTTTGTTAGTAGCAAACTATGTTTTGTCTGTATCTTCTGTCTCATCAATAGTGTATAAGCAAAGGTACAATGCTAGTAGTTCCACCGATAATGCATACTCAGTCCCACTTACAAACTGCAAGTCCATGACCGTAGTCCCACTGAAGTCAACACAAGTATTTACATGGAGAAGGATCTAATCCTCCAGCCTTAAATAATGAACCTGAGCTGCATGATATAACTATTTATCAGTTAAGTGCATCAAGCCCTATTTTAGAAAACTGAACAGAAAGCTCCAAATCCCTACTGCACAAAGGTCCTGTCTGAACTATTTTTTTTATATTGGGAAGTAAAGGTTACATAATTTATAACTTTTTCACTATTCTTGCACATGATGCTTATGATATGAAAATAACTTTTGCTTTACAAAGTAATGTTTTACTTGAAAACTACGTCAAACTCACCTGACATTAAACTACACTAGGGTGCTCATAGAAAGAGATACAAGATCTTAAAGGCTTCTTTTTCAGTTTTCTTCTATCTTATCTCTCATTAAGTAGGTATTCTTTGAGACATTACAAAAAAGTTTTTCTACAAAAACAACAGATGTAAAACTGATAATTTTCAAAGTTAAAATAAAATACTTCTAATAGAGAAAGGAATAAATAGGTTACAAAAAAGCAACAAGTGCATTCACTGGAATCCAACTAAGACCTTTAAACGCATTTCAAAACCTTCACAACTGGACTATGAAATGGGATGGTTAATAAAAATTCATATGAATGATTCTTCATGATTCTTCAGTGCCTTTAGAGAAAGTAATTCTTTTGGTTTATCAAAGGAAACCAGAAAAATTTTGTAACTAATTCCCATAACATTTGGTTATATGAACATCTATCAATCCTCAGTTGACAATGATGCATCAAATAAACATTTATAAATAGTAGACAAGGTAACTCAGAAAATAATATTCAAGAACCTAGTAATTTGAAAACAATGGTATTAGGTATTAAAATACAAAAAAGAGATAAGCAGGGGTAACAGAAGGAAGTTCAGTATGATTGTTGTGCTATCTGGATAGCGTTAGCATCAAGTATGTATAGTCCCCACATACTGTTAAAGGCCCACCTGCAAGTAAGAGATGCCATTGAAGCACTTGTAAAACATTGTATGTGGTAGTCTCACATTCATAAAAATCCAAAGCCATCTTTTAAACAAACAGCAGACATTCCAAAAGTCAACATAATTGCTCTCCAAGGATACTGCTGGAGCAGTCTGCAGTTCCAACAGTTTAATATAAATCATTTGTTAATTGAAAATCCTGTGAAGACTTGTTTTGGAAAGGAAATGTAACTGCATGTCACTTAGACTCTTCCTTCAAATATAGCTCTTCTAAATTATTTAATCATCCCCACCATAAATATTTCAAACACTTGTTATCATCCACTTTATTCTCCTCTTCATTCAAGCAAGAGTTCTCTACACCTGTATTTCTCATTATTCTGTTTAAAGCATAAACAACTTTTTCAGAAGGTAACATTCACATGCCAGATACAAAGAAAATCTACCGTCTTCTGTTTATGTATTCCACATTGATACCAACAGTGTCGAATACAGTGTTAATATTGCTGTTAGCTTCCTTTCCAAATTTAGAAATATTTTATATATTCTAACACTGACAGAAAAAATATGGTATTTGTGCTTCTTTATAAAAGCACATTGGAAATTTGTTGCAATTGCCAACAAAAGCATCATGTGAGAAGGTAGTCATCACTTTCTTCTGACTGTGTAAGCGTTTTAGGGTCCCAAAGAATAAATTCATTTTAGTCTCTTCACATCCAAAGATCCCAACTTCTACTGGAAGCAAGGAAAGTAATATTTAGGATCAGATGTTCATATACCATTGCATGAATGGAATTTCCTAAGATTTCCAACTACATATCCTTGTTAAATAATACTGTATTGAAAGTATGGTCTTGTGACTGAGATACGCATGTAGAAGATGTGCTTAGAAAGACTTGGAATTTTTTGTTTTAAGAGGTGGGTCACAGAACTGTACAGCCTCAAGGTTACCCATGCCTCAAACATACCTGGCAGGAAAAAAAAAAACCTGACATTTCTACTGTCCCTCTAAGAACAGTAGAGGATATTAGCTTCCACAAAATCTTCTGGCTATAAAGAAACCAAGGGTCTCAGGAGAGATGAGCATGAGGATCCCATGTTTCAAGTGTGGGAGCTCTACAGCCACAGTGTATCTGTCCCAGAGATGAAGAACACTTTGCATCACTTTTCACAGCTCACTTTCCAAATACAGAAGTGGTACCAGCAGCTCCTAAAGAAGCCTTCTACGGGCTCCATCAAGTCAGGCTGACCTGATAAGGCTCTCTAACGGAGCTGGCAAAGAGTAAAAACAGGACATAAGAAGACCGCTAAACTCTGCTAAAAAGGACAGTAGTAATGATAATTATGTTCTATATTATATTTTATTTAATATTGCTGAAGTCACCTCTCTCTAAGTACGTTGAAGTCAGCAAATATATGCCTATTAATTTTCTCACAAAATATTTCTGAAAACAAACCCATAGGTCTAAGTATCTATCTGTAGAGGAAACATTCTATAACTTCTTATATTCAGTCATATTAATAATTAATCAAAATTAATATCATGCCACCAAAAAGTCATGGGATGATATACAGCAGAGAAGTCTTGGCCTTACTATGCTCTGCAGAATTGATAGAGATCTTTTAAGTACACTTGTTTTCTCTGGGGACAACTGGTAATCATGAACTCTGGGGCATCGGTTTGGAAAGGGGAGGAGCAAATACCCCATTCCTTTTTATGAAAGGCAAACATTCCCTAAGGAAATTACCCTGTTAGCTTCCTCTTGTGCATTGCCAATATTATGCTCTCAGATTCTAACAGTAAGTGTTCCTTCCCTTCCAGCTTCTGACTGATTCTCTCACATTCTTACACTGAGCATCATTATACAAAATTTACGGGTTTGACTGTGCTTTCTTTTAATTTTTGTGAAGCTTGAGAATCCTTTCTAGCTCCCTTTTGAGATAATCTTTCTCATTCTTTGCAACACCAGTAATGATGGTGTTGTAATCAATGATCCTTGACAAAAATTCCAGTACTTGTTCCAAGTTTAATATAAAGAAAATACATTTTCCTGATTTTTACAGCAGAAATAATGTCAAGAGCTAAGAACGCATTATGCACATATATGAGAAAAGTATTTTTCTCCCAATTAACACAAAAGGAAATTGAAAGCAGCGGTAATTGCTACCTATTTTTCATCAATGTATCAATGACTAGAGTTAGTTCAAAAATAATGCCTCTCATCTGGCAACCCACACTTTTCTGTCTGTATTGCACACCCAAAAATTGCTTTGTTCAGCTTACTTAACTTTTTCTTCTTTAGAAAAAATGAAATATGACTGGGTAAACAAGATTCAGCAGTTACCAGGACAGACAATCCTCAGCCTAAATGTTATAACTCCTTAGGATGACTAAAAATTCCCATAACATTTATTTATTTTTATACCACCATGATTTTAGCCTGGTACCATAGCCAAATTCTAATTGAAGCAATTACAGTCTACTTAAATTCTCCATCTAAATCAGCAGGAAATGGCTTTCTTCCATTCCTAATGTGTATTACTGGTATGTCCTATTAAACCTCTGCAAAAATTTAAAAATGCCTCAAAACAATTCTAAAACTTGGAATACAGCTACGCTATCATTTTGGAAATATGCCTAAATCAGAGTATAGCCTTGGAGAGGCCCAAGGCTGTACTTGTTTCAGGGACATAATTACAACACGATTAGTATCCCTTTGATACTGCAGGCAGAAATAGTTCTCCATTCCAAAGAAGAATCAACTGTAACTAAGCTCCAGACAGAATATAAAGCCTTGCAAATCCACCCAGCAAATTCTTTCAACAACCACCTCTATACCTGTTGCTTCAAGTGAGAAAAAGTATCACAAGATGCTAGCACTCCATTAAGTTCTGTTAAAGATCTCAGCACATTTTCTAATGACATATAGAAGAGAATATTAATAAATACACAATCTCTTTCTACTGTCTTTTAATAGGTGTCATCCATTACCTTGAAAAATGCTTACGTCCTAGATTTAAAGCTGTCCACCTACCAACCCTGACATGACAGCTTTGGCTGGTCTCCTATCCCCCTCCAGCCAGATTTTATTTTGAGTGCACAAACAGGAGATACACTCCCAGTGCATCTTGACAGGACAAAAAAGCTGGTAAAGACTACTATATGTCCCAACCTCAAAATTTACCACATGAAATATTGCCCTTGTTAGGAATGTGCCCTCTGAAAAATGAGCCATTTTCCTTTTAAAACATCCCAGCTTGGAAACAAAAAGATTTTCTTCAAGTTTTCCAGAAAGGCGTACTTCTCAGGATAGAAGCCAAACCTGAAAAGCTTCGGACTACAGGAGAAACTCTGCTTCCTCCCTCCCCTCTCAGCTTACAACCATGTGAAAAACTGGCACTGACAATCCAACCAGGTTTTTACACCATTAGGAGAAAAAGCGCTACAGAAAAGCACTGATCACAATTCAAATAAACAACTCTTCGTACCATTTTCCACACTGCCCAAATTAATGCCAGTCTTTCATATAAAAAGGAAAACTATAACAGAAGAAAAATATCAGAGGGAATTGATACCAAGTGTACCTATTGTCCTTAAAATATACTTGATACAGCAGTACTCCTTACACTACTACAAAACAAGCACTGCAAAATACTTGTGTAAGTAGTTATAAGCATATTATGCCTCGTTAAGAATCATCAATTCTGGCACAAATGGAGGTGAATTATACTAAATAAGTGATTAAATCTACATATTTACTTGTTAAATGTAACTACCATCAATATTAACACAGAATTTAATCAAACATAGAAACAACAGCTACCACGAATACTTGAGTATATAAAATGAACTTACAGAAACTCAGAGAAAAAAGTAACTCAAGTCAGAACTCACATATGTAATACAATATCTATGGCTCTCCTCAAAAATTTATGTTCAGTTTTTATCACATGTAGATGTAAATTACAGAAATGTGTAATACTCAAAAACTAACAGTGCTGATTCAAAACATTCAGCAATTAACTGTTATTCATTTTTCTGTAAAAACACCAATAAGGCATGAAAAATTCCCATCAAAGATAACCACCAGCTACTCCTTCCACCTGATGATTATTCAGTAAAATACCAAATGTGAGCTGGGCAGTCCTGGGCCAACCCTAGACTCAAAAGACGCTAACCTCATAGCAAGCAATTCTGACAAATGTCTCTGTTGACAGTCTCTCATAAGAAAGCAAAAACAACTGAACAAGCAATAGTGGAAAAACCATGTTCCTGTAATAAAAATCTAAAGTCAGGCTTGAGAAACAGTGGCAAGCTACCAGGGCAAAGCCAGTATTTTGATGCATTTTATCTGTTACACAAAGTTCACAAGACTTCATATTACAGAACTGCAGCTCATATAACTATTAAAGAAAAATTTGTTTACTTCAGGGTCAAAATAGAGATACTTATGTTTTAAAGAAGTTACTTCAGCAGCAAAATACGATAACAAAAGAGAGGCAGTCTCACAGTACCTCTGGAAACACAACAAAAGAATTATTCAATGGAGCTTTCTGTTTCTCTTCTCCCAATTCTGCCCCCATGCGTACCAACCACAGCCTGATGTACAAGAAAGAAAAAGGAATCACAGTTCTCGTAACAGCAACACCTGCCTTCCTTGGGGCTTACAGGATCATACTGTGATCACCAATCGATCAACAGGAAATCAGGAAAGCACAGCTGCTTCCTGATTCCCTTCACAGGAAAGAAAATAACTGAGTTCATGAGCAGCAGTAAGGGGAGGCTCTAGACCCCAAAGGCCTCTGGCATCCATGCTGACACAAAATCTTCCCAGTTATAAATTAACTGTTTAGACTGAAAACCCACAAGTCTCATATTTCTGCTGCTCTGCTTATTCTCAACCGAATGTATTCTAGACTGTTTTGTAACTATTGTCTTAAGTTCAGACAAACTTAAATCACACCAGTCTGCAAGTTACTTTTCGGTCTGAAACTTTTCACTGGGGTCTTTTAATTCTGGTTTCCAGTAACTCCACTTTATCAAGCCAGCTGTAGCATTATTCAAATATATATAATTAAAAAATTAATACCACAATCTGGCTAGAAAATAAAACAGTCAACCACCAAACAAAGTGATTGCTGAGAAAGACAGGCTGAAGTTAAGATCAGCTGTTTCCACACATTGTTTTCCCTTTGGCATTCTAGAGAACTTCACAGAATTAAAGCAAGAGTTTCGTTAAACAAGATGCCCACTGCCCTTTGGGGGGAGATAATGAAAATAAATTATTATCAGTGCCCAGAATCCATAAATCTGACAGGCATAAAAGCAATTACATAATGTTTTTTTTTTTAAATCCATAGCTCATTTGCACACGACAGACATCAAGTTAAAGTAACAATCCAGTTGTTTTTTACAAAATTATTTATATGTATAGTAGATGGCATTTGAGAGATTCCAGTGCATAAAGCCCTACTAAGGTGAAGCCATCTTCAGTCGAGAACAACAGAAAATAGGTACACAGCACACTGTAGCACAGAGGGATTAAAAAGAAATAGATATTTTCTATTACATTGCTGATAACCCCCTCTTCTCTTCATAAGCTACCTCTACTACTAAAAGCCTTACTCTGTTCTGTGGAACATACATATTGCCTCAAAAAATATACACAGTTTTACCACTTTACCATTTTCCTGCAATTTCTCCATCATTAAATAATACTGTTCTCCCACATTGCTATGCTACATAAATGAGTGCTCAGGATTTAGTTACCTTCTCCTACAACATCTCATTTATTCCATAAATATGAATAAATGAAGGAGTCTTCTACAGCTTGGCACTAATCTATAGTTTGAACATGATTACATTTAGGAATCCATATAGCACTCGCTACTGAGATGAAAGAAATGATACCATAAACTGGAACAGTAGTATGTATAGGACTCTTGATTCATGTGAACCTAATAAAATTACTCAGCTAAAATTACTCAACAAGAGAGATGTCAAAGGATGCCAGCCTTCCTCTGATGATGCAATAAAACAGATGTTGAATATTTAGTGTACTTCCATTACAGTTTACTTGACCAATGTGGTGAAACTTTATTCGACGCAACTGAATAATTTTGCTAGTTCAGTGTAAGTAGGCAAGACCATTGCCAACACACTTAATTGGAAGGTATATATATTTTTCATTTCAGAATGGAATTACAGCAGGCTAAATATATACTGCTTTTTGCTAACTGCAGAAAGTGATGTCTGTAACAGACCATGGAACCGAGGGAAAAGAATTCCCAAATTCTAATCCAGTCTTACAACAAAATTACGGTTAAACCACAAGCTACTTGTATCAATTTTCAGTTGGAAAAGAAAACTCAAGCAATTTCTGGCATGAGTTACAGGAAAAATTTAGGTATACAAGATGAATGACCATTGTTTAGCTAATCTGATGTGTGGCTTTTGAGCAAAATTCTCTATGATTTTCCAACACATGCAAAATTCTCTTAATTGTGAAGAAGAACAATCTGGACATACTCAGTTTAGAAATCAACTTAATTCCTTAAGACCCCGACAAGAAGGCATTCCACAGAAATATTACTTCCCTAAGAACTTCACCTAGTTCTGGTGTTTTCAAACCTCTGTTGCTTAAGAAAATAAGGAAGTACATAACAGAAACAGAGCAATGAACATTAAAGTCTGTGTAGAAAAGATCAGGATGAATATCTACACGAGATTTCTGATGCAAAGGCTTTTGCAATACTTCAATGAAATACTAGCAGACATGAGGCGTAACCTTGGGTTTAGTTGCCAGGATATAACATGATTTCAAGTTTACACTGTTCTATTTCAGTGTCATATACACTGAAGTCCTTTGAGCATCTTGGAGAACTTTTACTCTCCCAAAGATTAAAGATACCTGGCAGGACTTGATTCCCAAGCCTTGTTGTTTCTCTCTATGTGGCTTCAATTATCCAGTGCTATAAGGCAGTTACCAGCTTCAGAAGGTGCTGACAGCATAGCAAAAGATTGTTTTTTTTCTGGGAAGAGAAATGAGGACAACTAGGGAGAGCTGTGATTTAGGAGGGCATTCTGATGAGACCCCAAAGAAAGAACAAAACACCTGTGCAAAGCAAGCACACATTTTTGAGATTTACCACTTCCTAGTGCATACATGCACAAAGTTAGCAGCTATTAATAGGTACTTTCAGAAGTTGCTGTTCTTTGTGTAATACATTGTGGTTTCCAAAATGACCAGCATCTGGGCTCACCAAAATCTGTGTACACACTAACACTCTGGATGATACTGAAATAGTTTGGAAAGTATTTAGAGACAAAACTGAACATGGCCAAACATTTCCTTCAGCATCAATAAATGTAAGCACTTTTCAGGACAGGAACTATTATTCTGATTATCTGTTGGAGAGATTCATGTTTGATAAAATTTCTTGCTAAAACACTGCATTTTAAGATTTTACTGTGAGTTGAAAAATGTATGAACAAGCAGACTTGAGACAGGACAACAGATGAAAATTGGCAGAAAAGAAGTAGTGACTTCAACATGACATGATCCGCAGCAGCTGAAATCTGCTGAGTCTATGACACCCTCAGGAATATGGACTCACTCCACAGTGCCATAACAGCTGAAAGGTAAGAGAATTCCTGATACAGATCAATAGTAAGTCATATAAGGCTTACAACATTCTCAAGGAAAGTTTGGGATTTAACCGCTTGGTTCCCTAAGACAGAACAAGTCATATTGGGGGTACAGATGAGATCACAGGAGATATGGCACTAAAACATGCAGTTTGATAATGAAAGAAATCCACAGGCAACAGTGAATCAAGTTCACCAGACAAAGTAACAAAAAACCCTTAGGTATCAGAATTTCCCATCACTTATCCCCCTGGGGCGGGGGGGTGTGTGTGTGGAAATTGTGATCATACAAGGTTAGGCTTACTCTAAAATTCAGTTATGTCATTGCTTAAGAAGTTCCTCTTGCTCATTTTAAATGAGTAGTCTGAACTTATATTTTAAAGTTCACAAGATGCAAGGTGAGAGATTTTATAAGAAAAGAACAAACAAACAATACCTAGTCAAAACTGAAGAGGAATTTACAAGAAACCCTTGAGACACCTGGGAATTTGTTTTTTAGGATTAGGTCTATATTTGTGCAACAGGACATACAGTCATTTTCTGCTACTGAATGGTTCAAAAAAAGTAAGGCTGTTTTTACAGGACTTCTACCATTGTTGCTACAAAACAACATGGAAACCATCATACAAAATCCACTGCCACAAAATATTCAATCCAGGAAGTTTTGGAGAATGAACATCAAACCATTAAACTTTTAACTAAATAGAGAAAAATTTGTCAACTGAGTGTCTGTGATACCCAAGTTAGGCTCTTAGGGGTTTTCTTGCTTTTAACATAGATAGAAAAGACCACCTATATTCACTCTGACAAACCAGTCTGGCACTTATTTAGATTTAGAAAAAGTACAAACCAAATCAAACAAAAAGAAAAAAAGGAGCCTTCAGTTACCATGGTTCATTTTCTCAAAACAGTTTTGGCACAATTGTTCCCCCTAGATTCAAGCTCAGCGCTACCTCCTCTTTCCTGTAAAAAATTCTACACATGCATTGGAAAACAAGCTACATAAAATATTTATAGAAAATATTTATCTATACAGTTATTTCATAATGTGAAAACAAAAAAGAGTAAATATATACTAATTGATGATGAATTTCCCTTGAGATTCACATGCATACATTTTTAAAAAATCCTGGTATTTTTAAATGAAAACAATTACTTGCATTTATTGAATAATCATTACAAAACCCACAAAAAAACCTGCATTTCAAACAACAGTCATACTTCACCTGCAAATTCAATCATAAAGGAAAGAGCACACTTACAAGTTAAGAGTCTACTCAAAGCATTAAAACATTAAAGAGGAATAAAATACTTACAGTATCTTCCTCCTCTGTATCATCATTGTCATTATCGTCATCGCTATCCCTGAACCCAGGTGGAAGTGGTGGCCCAATGAATTCATCATCTTCATCATCATCATCAGTACCCTCAGCTGGACCTTGACCAGAAGTCTGGGATTGCACAGACGGACCAGTTAACTCTTCATCTGAGCTACCTTCACTTTCACTACAGGCCGCCTCTCTGTATGGAAAAATTTTAAAAATTAAATATTTCATGAACATCAGCACTTCCATAGGAATTTCCAGATACAAGATGCTGAGCACTGTTGTAAACTTGTAAACACTGAAATTAGCAGCAAAACATAAATTAATTTTTATTAACAGAGTGTCGGCCCACCATCATCTTGTAAACGTAAAGTTTTTAAAAAAAGGAACATCATAGTCACAGGCAGTTCAAAAAACTGGACAAAATCAAACAAAGAAAAAGTTAGACAGATTGTAAAAACAACAGTACCATGTCACTAGTATGGATTTCAATATTGCCTAGAAGCGAACAGAATATATTGTTATAGAGCATTTTCAGGATTCTGCTTCAAGTTGCAGCTTGTGCAGATGCTCTGTACCTCTGTTGGCTGGGTGGAACTCAAAACAGTAGTCGCCCAGGCTCACAACCAGAGTGAGAACACAAAGCATGGCACTTGCTTTATAATGCTGGTAAAGAATAACAGGGAATTAGGCACTTTCAACCAAATATTTGATACTGTAAGAAATCTTGATTCTAAAAGTCACATTAAATTATCATTTTGCTGTTGCTCAAATCAGTTGTGTGGACACATTATTTTTGGCATTGGAAAATTTCTGAAAAGTCAGTGGAGCGACTTAGTCCACGTTCATTCAGTTTATTCAAAATAAATGTGCTCCCTCTGCTGGTAGTTGTCAAGTAGGCGGTACTCTAACTGGCAGAAGGTCTAATAGCGATATGCAGAAAACTTTGCCTTTTGACTAGATACAGTGTATCATCACAGTGATACCTTGCAGTGGAAATCAGATGTTCCCTTCAGATTCAGTGAGATAAGGTCAAATTGCAAGACTTGGTTTAGAAGCTTGTATTTTAAGAGTGTGTATGTGAGTGTTTAAGTGAGCAGACTGCAAAAGATAGTTTAACAAAGAAAAAAAAGAAGACTACAGAGGTATTGGGGGGGGTTAAAGTTTAGGTTATCGCTTAATAATTATAATAAAAACACACAAGTTGAAGAACATAATAAAAGTTTATAACATATCTTTTTAATCCATGGAATTGTGACAGAGAATGCAGCCCCACTCCACCTCCCAAACCAGCTGTACACCAAGCAGGTAGTAGCTTACACAGCAAATATTTGTGTTGGATATGCAGTCAAAATTCTATTCTAGGAAGAAATCAAAACAAACTAAAACCAACACAAATTAGATCCTGAGATGTTACAGTGATAAGAAGTGTTTGTGTGCCTGAAAGCTTGTCTAATTTTTCCAACTATATTTACTAGCCTAATAAAAGATATTACCTCTACATGCAAACCTTGTTTTGCATAGTGATGAGAGACATTTGAAGACCTAGATCAGGATATGATTATCTAAGAAATCTAACTCAAACAAAAAGAGCTTCTCTTACTCTACAACAATGGGGCAATCAATGTCCTTTTACCAAAAGGAAGCTTCCAGCAGGTGAAGAATGGGTTGGGACCTTCAAAGTTCTTCAAATTAGGTATCCCCAAAACTAACAACTTTACAATATTATGGGCAAAATAGTTGTGTTTTAAGAGTCAGTATGCGTTCCCAAACTAGGAAACCACATATCTTTTCCCCAAAAGCCAAACTATTTCATTAGTTTTGGAATGGAACCAAATATACATTGTACCTGCCAGTGAGAATAATGTATACAGCATAATGATTCAAGGAGGCCTTTCCAATCCTGGAGTCACAGATTTTCAGATCTTTCTATAGACACTAAAGAACAATACCTAGCTTCCTTCCTAATTTCTTATCCTTATCATTCCCTCATTTGCTAGGAAAGATAAATCGATCAAATCAAACATTCCAGTACTTTGAAGGGCAGTGTAATCACTCTGCATGTGAAATGGTCAGAATCGCAGTGCTATTTTTCACCACACTCCAAGCTTGGCAGGGACAGCCATGTACTACAGCTACAGCTACTGGTATCCTCTGTCCTGACTGGAGGAAAGTCAAACGTAATAACATCCCAGTGCAGCCAGACCAAAAGCCCATCTACCCTCTGACAGCAACCAGGAGTGCTGCTGACAGAAAAGACAAAACAAGTGGTGTTTCCTTCAACTTCCAGCCTTACAGTCGTACTCTACCAGAGGCTGTAAAGAACAAACCAGTTTGCCAGCCCTTTTCCCAGGCTTCAGAGAAGTGTAAGGAATTGTTTTTTGCTTTCCCTCATTACCTCCTCAGTAAGTAAAACAAGCTGTAAGAGGAAAAACAGAAAGCTGCATTAGAGCGCAGATGGCACACAGGGGAAATAACAAAAAACATTCTGAGAGTTGTACAAGTATGTGGGCACATCCCCCCAAGTGTTCACTCTCCTCACATCATCCACTCTATTTGGATATACTATCCAAATACTATCAGATACTTTCATTTCACAATGCATAATTATTATTATTATACTTATGCGTAAATACGTAAGTCCCATAACTATTGTAAACATTTCTCTACAGAAAAGTAGCTCAAAAGCAAAAAGAATCAGTAGCTGTTCTTCACATCTTTTTGGAGCGACCAGCCCCTTTTTAACAACTAAAAAATTAGTTTGAGTGCTACTATGACAACAGAAATTGAAAAGAAGTAATATTCAGGAAAGTGTTACCATTTACAGAGAATAGAACAAGCTATATATATTAGATCAGTTTATAGTAACTAAAATCTGCATTATAAAAAGAAGTACTGAGAGTCCTGTATTTCAGACTTAAATCATGAGTTGTAGGATTGTTCCTTTGAATTAAGGTTGAGTCACAATGCCATGTCTCATTCAGTAGCTTCCTGGCTTTAGCACTAAGTACTAAGCTACACATCCTATTTCACAAGGAAATATAAAACTTCCAAGAGAGCCTTTCATGTCATGCCCTCCCTTCTCCCTTCTCAATTCTTGGTAAAAACAGAAAAGAAAAACAAAGAAAACTTAACATCAGCAGAACTCTGGTGAGTTACCAGAGCCTACCTAATAACCCACAATACTGAAAGATATGTTACCTTCCTTTATACAAACTCCTTGAAGGTCTATTCTGACAAGTCCATTAGTGAAATGAGATGATTAGGGAAAAGCTCTGTATCACCTGACTGCTTTCCACTGTACCATTTCTTTTAAGTGATTCTTTATATTGAAGTCACCCCTATATAGTACACAATCACATTACATTTAAATTCTTGTGATCCTTCATTATTTCACCAGATAGGTATCTAAGATTATCAAAAGCAATTGGGAGCACAGAATATTTTTCCCACATGCACAAGACATAACACAGGATCTATAGGGTAGTATATTGTGCGACCAGTTATTTCAGTGAGAGTGCATGGCTCATTTGAGATTTCCATAGACCAACACCCAAAAAGTAAATTTTTTAACAGAAATTTGTTCACAGTCTGAAACACTACAGGTTTGTCCATAACAGCCTACCACATACAGGCTCTATCAGCCCCTAATATATATATATATATGTATACTAGGGTCTTGTATGGGTTATTCCACTTCTGTAGATACAGAAGCCTAAAAATTTACAGTGCACTGATCTCCACAATCCCTGCCATGCAATGGAGTTGTGTGGCCCCCATTACCTTCAGCTACTTTTGATTTCCCAGCACCTCAGAATTCAAACTGTCAAAGCAGTAGCATTTATTGTTTGTCAATAACAAACAAACATTGGCAAGTTTGACAGTAAATTTCAGACTGAAGTCAAAACAAAATACTTTCTCAGCCCCACCACTACTCTATTCAATACAATGTGCACACAGAGGCTCTCCACCTACTTTGCTTTCTTTTTCAGCAGGCAGGAACAAGTATATTCTATCTACGGGTGGGAACAATAGCTGCTTACTAAGTCAGCATATGTAGCCATTATATTTGCCCCAATATTTTCAAAAAATCCACAGATAACAACATTGTTGTCACTTCAAAAAAAAAGTATGCCAAACAGGATTAGGGAGGAGACTGCAAAATTTACTAAATAAATTTACTAATTTACTAATAAAATTATTAATACTATTAAATATACATAATGTCAATATTTACAAATTATTGACACATCTTTAAGAAAGCACAGATAAAAAAAATCTAAAATCCGTATTTCCACTGAAATACTTCAGGTAACATAGACATGTTCACAGAAGTTAGATGACACTTACGCTGCCAACAAAAAAATCCTTCAGATAAGAAAGCTGTTACATGGAATCTCCCACAACATTTAAGTACCTTTGGGTTAATGTGGACCCAGCTCCTGTTGCACTGGATGCTGAAGCTGATGAATCAGCGCATGGACTTCTAAACTCTTTTTCAGCCTGGTCTTCCTTCTCTCTTTCACGAGCCTCTGAATAGAGACAGCACATAATTGACAAATAACCAAAACTTTTAGAAAATAATAAAATTAGAGGCTTGCTGAGGACAGTAAAACAATTTTCTTTATTTTCAGACCTATATGAAAGATTTGAAAAGGCAACAGCAAATAAAGGATTTCACCTGAAAATAGATTACTTTACCATATAAATTAAATTTCCATTGCTACTGCAGTGATCCCTCAGAAAATCAAAATGTCACAAGGAAAATACAAACACCTTCTAGCTGTTTGTTTGTACACACTGTTCTCTCTATACAAGAAACATCACTGTTAGCTAAACTAAAAAGAAAAACATGTTTTGCAGCAAAGCTAGGAACATTTTCCTCTGAAAAGAAATACAAACACCTGCAAAATACTGAACCAGGAAACATATTTTGATCTCAGTTCTTTTTATCCACAGTTGGGATAGCAGACGAGACATTTCCAAAAGGTATTGTGGGTATTCCAAAAAGCTAAAAGTCAACAGTGTATCTTAAGAAATCTGAAAATAAAATGCTCACATTACCTCATCCTCAGAAAATCTGTTTCCAAGTTAAACAGCTGAATTGCATACAAAGCTCTGTCATTTTTGGTAAAATGATCAACCTTATAAGCAACAAAATGCATTGTGCTTCCTTTCCGGGCAAGAGCCTAGAAACCTTGGGGGGAGGGGGGGGCGAGGGAGGGGGCAACATTCAAGATGCAGCTCAAGATGTCTTAACTTAAAAAATTACGTTTATGTATCCACTTACTGGATTTCCCTGCTAAACTAAAACATGGTGTAAGCAAATGATCTCTCATAAGGAAGGACAGATCAACCTGAAACAGTATGAAACATGAAAAGGTTTCCAACATAGAAACACATTATTGTGTTTAGATTCAGCCCCCACAAAAAACAATGGTCCAAATCAAGTTTTGGAATCCTCTCTATATATTTGAATTTCACAGTGTCTTAAAGTCCACAAAGTCAATGAGCCTCCACAGAGGTCTGTTCTTGTGGTTCTGCATAGAGCCAAAACAATAAAAACAACCAACATCATAATTGTCTCAGTCCTTCATACAGAACTGCTTTCTTCATGATAAGGTGCTTCAAGTCTAATAACTTCATAAACTGCAACACTTTAGAGATCAGGTTAAGCCTAATCTAGTAGCATAGAAGCTGCTCAACCATGATGGCATCATGTGAAACAAACAAAATAAAAACCAAACCCACACACATTCTGCACAAACTGTCAAAGTGGAGGGAGAAAGCATGGACACTTGGGCTGGCAAAGGGATTTCTAGAACACACACGAGTGTCTCCCAAGTACCACCTTTGCAATGATGTTTGCTTTGATACAGGCAGCAAAAGACACAATTTTCTCCATCTCCCACTCTCAAACTACCACCTTGAAAACCTACCCCCTCACAGCACAGCAGAAGACGGAGACAAATTTGTGGGCTGCTATATAACCTGCTGTTTGGTATAAGACACATGTTTCTTCTTTGTTATTCTGTTCTCTCTAAATTAAAGCTGTCTGTACCAACCTCCTTTCCAAAATAAATACACAGCTAGGTAAAATAAGGAAGAAGTCTTGTGTTTAAATTCACCTTTTTCCTGTATGTGTAAGCAATGCTTCGCAACAGGAACCTTGCACACGCACACTACTCTGGCATACTCAGACAACATACATAAATTAATCAAGCCCCAAGCTGTTTAGGACTATCTTCCTTGAACAAAACTGCACTTGTTTTTTGTTCTCTAGACAGCTAGTCCGAGCCACTTCAAACACCACCCCAAGTCGGAAAAACAAAACACGTTTTTAAATGCATTAGTTGACTACACTCGCGTTTCTTACCCAAGACCTTCCTGCTCCTCTCCACCGCAGTTCTTCTCGTTTGCTCAAACATGGCTTCGAGGTCGAAAGTCCGAGCTTTCTTCCCTGAAAATTAAGAAAAAGGAGAATGCAACACAGACTCACCCTGGCCACAGGCACTCCGGCAGCTCCAGGCCCGGATGGGGGGGCGGGAGAGGGGGGGGGTCACAGGCACGACCGCTTCATTTCCACCTCCAACCGCCAGCCTCCCCCGGGGGTCCCCACCAAGGGCCGCC
>NW_010972556.1:3211930-3212262 GCF_000737465.1 Haliaeetus leucocephalus
CCCCCGCGCCCCTCAGCCGGGCGCCCGGCACCCTCCGGCCCGCATCGCCACGCACCGAATCCGGAGAAGCCCATGGTGGCCGCCAGCTCCGGATCGGCCCCCCCCAGCATCTCAGCGTCTGCAAGGAGAAAGGAAAGAAAACCACGAAGGTCAGCCGGGGCCTCGTGGTGGGCTCGGCCGGGTCGGGTCGGGTCCGGCCCGCCACCGCACCGCCGCTCCCCGCCTTCCGCCGCCGGCTCCATGCTCTGACTGCCCCGGAACCACAACCGGCGCCGGCCGGAAGCGCCCGAGCGTGGCCAGAGGCGACCGGGGACGCCCGCCCGCCAGCGCGG
>NW_010972556.1:3212272-3214947 GCF_000737465.1 Haliaeetus leucocephalus
CCCCTCCCCGAGCCGGGGCCGCGGCGTGTTTCATCTGCCGGCTTCGGGCGTCCGCCGCCGGCCTTGTGCCGTTCTCCCGTCGCTGCTCGGAAGGCCTCCACTACATCTTCGTAGAATCGCAGAGTATGTCGAGTTGGAAGGGACCCATCAGGATGATCGACCCCAGCTCCCTGCTCCTCGCAGGACCACCTAACACTAAACCATATCACTAAGAGCGTTGTCCAGGCGCTCCTTGAACTCCGACAGGCTTGGTGCCGTGACCTCTTCCCTGGGGAGCCTGTTCCAGGGACCCACCACCCTCCCAGCGAAGAACCTTTTTCAAATTTCCAGCCTGAACCGCCCCTGAGGCAGCTCCATTCCATGTCCTCGTGTCCTGTTGCTGGTCACCAGAGAGAGGAGATCAGCACCTCCCCCTCCACTGCCCGCCACCCCCCCAACCGGCGAGGAAGAAGGTGCGGGCGGCCATCAGGGCACCCCTCAGCCTTCTCTTCTCCAAGCCGAGCCAGGCAAGTGACCTCAGCCGCTTGAGTCTTGCCCTCGAGGCCTTCCACCACCTTGGTTGCCCTCCTCTGGGCACACTCGAACGGTTTGATGTCCTTCTTACACTGAGGCACCCAAAACGGCACACGGGGCTCGAGGTGGGGCCGCGCCAGTGCGGTGTAGAGTGGGACAATCACCTCCCTCGAACAGCCAGCCGTGCTGGGCTTGATGCACTCCGGGACATGGTGTCACGACCCAGGCTGGACAGACCAGGGAAGGGTCGTGGTGAATTTGGAATTCCCTCTGGCTAAATTAAGGTGAAACAACACCAAACAATCAGTTTAATGTTTTATTCATGGCAGAAGCAAACTGAACTTGGAAGGCATTAACAGCAAGTGGTGGGGTTTCTCTCAGCAGGAATTGGTATGAAATGACCTCAGTGACCTGCATAACCCACGGTAACCATATACATCAATTCCGGGAAGAAGGAGATCCCTCCCGTTGGGTCACAAGGTTCAGAGCAGACCCCCTTGCTTTCTAGACTCCTCCGCAGAGAAGGGCCCAGGGGCGGCTGGATCCACTCCTAGTCCCAGACTTGGTCAATGGGTTTATGTCTTAAAGGGATGAGGAGTAGAGATTGTAGAAAAGGAAAAAGAAAGAGAGAGTGAGACAGAGAGAGGAAAAGAAAAGAGAAAGATTTCACTAGTCCTATGTCCAGCGCTGGTCCTGCCAGCTGAGGGGTCCAGTTCTGGAGGGAGGGCACGCATGGGGCTTCAGTTTGGGTCCTTTTATCATCTCCTTGCCCCTCCTTCAGGCGAGCACTCAAAATTATTAGGCTAATAAGGTCTAACCTTTGGGAAATGGGTTGGAGGGCTTGGGGGTCGTTTGGGGAGTAATTTCTCCTTCCCTGCAGACATGACCACTGTTTGATCTTTGGCCATGCATGGTGAGCTGCCCATTCAGCACCTCAGAACAGGGAACTGCACACCTTCTGGCTTGCCCTCCCCATCCTGTCGCTGATGTCCTGTGCTGATCTGCTTCTTTTCACCTGTGGTTCCTTGCTAGGCAGCGTTCATCATTAAGCAGAACTTGACCCACTGCAATGTTTGAGACATTAACTCTTTCAGTCTCTCACACACGGTTGGCCCTTTTGGATGCCAGGGCACACTGTTGACTCAGTTCAACTTGCCATCAATCCAAACCCCCAGATCTCTTTCTGCGGGACTGCTCTCCAGCCTCTCATCCCCCAATTTGTACACATAACCAGGATTACCCCATTGCACATGAAGAATCTGGCACTTGCTCTTGCTAAGTTTCATACAGTTGGTGATTGCCCAGCTCTCTAGTCTATCCAGATCTCTCTGTAAGGCCTCTCTACCATGACGGAGTCCACAGATCCTCCTAGTTTATTATCATCAGCAAACTTAATGTACATTCCTGCATCCAGATAATTTGTAAAAACATTAAAGAGCACTGGCCCTAAAATTGAACCCTGGGAACCCCACTGATGACTGGTCACCAGCTTCCCAATCTTGAGAAGATACAGGGAGAATTTCCCACTTTGCCACATAAGCCTTGCGGGGTTTGGGGCTTAACTTAAGGTTCTCCACGTGGAAAGCAGAGGAGGAGGGATTTGCTTTCTTGTGCCAGCTGCCTCTCCCATAAACAAAGCTTTCCAGAATGGGCACTGGACTGATCCGGGGACAGAGTCAGTGCAGGCAGGGCAGCAAACACGACGTACAAACCAGACCCACTCCCTGAAACCCAAGTTTCACCCAGCCCTGAGACTTCCTACAACTGTTTTGGAATGCCTCCACTGTCCAGAGTGGACTCATCACTCAACAGAGGCCCAACCTTGGTAAGTTAACAATCTGCTACAGACATTTTGATGCGTCATCCCACATTCTGGAAAAACAACAGCCACACCAGCTCAGCGCGGTGCAAAGGCAACTTACTCTGCTTCTACACCTGAGCTCCACAGGCACCGTGCATGCCTTTGAAGGGGAGTCCCCTCCCGGGTTTTGGTTTACACCACTACACACAAAACTGGTGTGTTTTTGAAGAACTGATGTGTAGGCTTGCCACAGTATCACATCAGGCTTGCAGTATAAAATATCCTTGACTGGGCTACCACAGCCTCCTGCCCTCCCAGCCCCCCGAGCTACAGTAACCACCGAGCACACAGGCAGGTGGGG
>NW_010972556.1:3215262-3216996 GCF_000737465.1 Haliaeetus leucocephalus
AAGCAGGGATAGGTCATGCCTATCTATAGGCGTATTGCAAAACTCTATGTATATGTAACACTTGACTGTATAAATTTAAAGCGAACTGCCGAGTCAGGGGCGCGCGACTTTGGTGCTACTACCCCCCTTGCTGACCAGCGCTGAATGAACATACCTACTTTACAATCTCACTGATTGTGGAGTCTGTTTCGACATGTCAGTTTGGCGAGCCAGCCAGGGGACTCTCTGCTCGGCTGCAGGACCGACTGCGGAGCAGACGCCCCTCGGCGCGCCCCCAGCACTTTCCTCGGAGGAGCCTCCGCTGCCAGCCGCTCACCGCGGGAGCAGACAACAACCTCCTGAAGCCACGGACCAAACAGTATGTTTCACAAAGGGAGCCTGTAAAAGAACGGGCCGGGGCAGCTGGTAAATCGTGCAGAGACGTCTGGCGTGCAGCGTAGTCCCCGTATGGGAGGAGGGTACCCTGTATGGTAACAAGGGGGGATTTGCTGACTGATAGAGCGGCCGCTAGCGATCTTGGGGGTAGATCGAGCAAATCCGGGGTGATCGCTGCATCCCAGTATTGGGAGCCAGGACGGACCTGTCGATGACTGGTATATAAGAGGTAGGAGAAGGGTAAGCGCACCCCCTCGCACCCCCTCGCAATTGCGCTTGGTTTATGGGGTAAGTGGACCCCCTCGCAATTGCGCTTGATACATTTTTGCAGCTGCTGAAAGGTTATCAACTGGAGCAATGATTGTATGGTACGAATGTTGGGAAATTTAATGTTAAAGATTTTGTGTGAGAATGTGAAAATGTTATGTTGAGATTTATATGTGTATATATGTTTGTTAATGTGTAAATATCTAAAACTGTGGATTGAATGTTTGAGTAAAAGAGACACAGCTCAGCTGCAGAGCATGTGTGGAGTTCTGCTCCACAGTTTCGTAACTCCAGAAGGGGTACGGCCGGAGACAAACGAAGTGTGACTCACTGATGATTTGAAACTTGAATTTATATGTTAAAGTTGTAATTGTAAGTTTGAGTTTGATTATCTTAATCATTTTGTGGTGTTGGTATAAGAAAGTCCCTGTAGGGTGCATCGGATAAATGTGGGTATTTGAGTGGTGTCTTTTACATCCAGGAAATGAGTGTATGCCCTCATATGTCCTGGAATGTGTGTGGTGTAAACAGAGGTTGCAAATAGATTGTGGCAGGGATATTAAATGCCCTGAGTGTGGGGTTTGGACTCCTTGGGATAAGAGGGAACGAGCTACGTACACAGTTGGAATTGTTTGTGGTTGGAGAGATAGCTGAAATAGTGAAATTGGTGTGTGGAAAGGAAAACTTAATCCCAGAATTCGGGACATGTGAGAGAAAAACCGGGAGAATTCTATAAAGAGGTGTAAGAAACAATTTGCATGGAATCGTATTAAAAGGAGAAGTAATAAAATGGGAAACAATCAAGGGGGAATATTGAGGAAGAGTCCTCTGGGTTGTGTTATTACCCACTGGAAAGATATTGTTGGGACCGGAGGTACGGAAAATAAAAAGAACCTTATGAAGTATTGCAATCAATGGTGGCCGTTATATAAGTTAGAAGGTGATGCTAAGTGGCCTCTATTACAACTAATGCTGTTTTTAAGGAGAGAAAGAAAATGGGATGAAGTTTCATATGCAGACATGTTTTTCACCCTCCGAAACCATCTGGAGTGGCAAAGGGACTGTGGAATAGTGCGACCACAGGACCCCATG
>NW_010972556.1:3217232-3221360 GCF_000737465.1 Haliaeetus leucocephalus
GAGGGGACATTAAGGAATATTTCCCTCTCCAAGACCCAAAGTGGGATGTTAATAGATCTGCACATATGGAAAGATTGCAGGGGTATCAGGAGTGGATTACAAAAGGAATGGAGAGAGCGATCCCCAAAACTATAAATTGGTCAGCTTTATATGCAGTTAAACAGAGTCCTTCCAAGTCTCCATCCGAATTCCTGGATCGACTGAGGGATGTAATGCGCCGCAACACACCGCTGGATCCTGGGTCAGAGGTAGGAATACAACAATTAGCCTCCCTGGTTTTGGGTCAGTCTACAGGGGATATAAGGCGCAAACTTCAGAAATTACGCCCTACAGAAAGTAGGAATTTAGAAATATTGTTGGACGAAGCATGGAGGGTATTTAGTAACAGAGAAGAAGGATATAGGCAAGGGCAAAGGAAATTAATGGCTGTTATTCAGGAAGAAAGAGGAAGAGGGCCTAGACGAGACTTGCCCCGACTGGGCAAGGATCAACGTGCTTTGCGTAAGAAATTCGGTCATTAGAAAAGGGAATGCCCAAGGAACAAGGGGGATCAGAGGGCTCAAACAGGAAGAGTGGTAGCCCATGTGAAGGGAGATTGACGGGAACCTGGGGCATCTACCCTAGCGGATCCACTGGTTATAATTAAGCTAGGGAAAACACAACAAGAAATAGAATTCTTGGTAGATACGGGGGCAACATACTCGGTTCTGAACCAAGCTTTGATGCCCCTGGGAGATGATTATGTCATGGTGAAAGGAGCAACTGGTCAAAGTGAAAAGGCATATTTTTGTAAACCTTTAGAATATAAATTAGGAAAACAGTGGGGCATTCATAAATTTTTATATATGCCCAACTCCCCAAAGGCACTTTTGGGAAGGGACTTGTTGGAACAATTGGAAGCAAAAATTGTATTCGAAAAGGGAGAAATTACTCTGGAGGTAAAAGATCAGCAATATATTCAAATATTGAGCCTAACCTTAACCAGTCTCCCCCTAGAAGGAAACATCAGCGAGGACATCTTAAACCAAGTGTACCCGGGGGTATGGGCTACCGATGCACCTGGAAGAGCGAAAAGTGTCCCCTCTGTTGAAGTTAGGATCAAGGAAGGCCGAAAGCCGGTAAGAATTAAACAATATCCCCTAAAGAAGGAAGACAGAGAAGGAATTCGGCCGGTGATAGAAAAATTTTTGCAGTTGGGGTTACTAAAAGAGTGTGAGTCTGAATTCAATACCCCTATATTACCTGTTCGGAAGCCCGATGGGTCATATCGGGTGGTCCAAGACTTACGGGCAGTGAATAAGATAACTGAAGATCTTTACCTGGTAGTGGGAACCCATATACCCTGTTAACCGTATTAACACCTGAATTAACTTGGTTTACTGTTTTAGATTTGAAAGATGCTTTCTTTTGCCTCCCTCTCCATGAAGCCAGCCAAAAATTATTTGCATTTGAATGGGAAAACCCCAAGAGTGGTCGAAAGGCACAGCCCACACCCACGGTGCTGCGGGAAGGGGTTAAGAATAGTCCTACCATTTTTGGCAATCAGCTTGCAAAAGACTTAGAATCCTGGGAAACCCCGTCTGAGGAGGGAAAGCTGTTACAGTATGTGGATGATATCCTGATCGCCACCAAGACAGAGAAAGATTGTATAATATGGATGGCGAGTCTGCTGAATTTCCTGGGACTTCAAGGGTACCGGGTATCCAAGAAGAAGGCACAGGTAATACAACGCAAAGTGAATTATTTGGGCTATGAAATTAGTGCAGGACAAAGAACTTTGGGACAAGCCCGTAAAGAGACAATATGCCAAACTCAGAGACCTCAGACAGTAAAAGAGTTACGGACTTTTCTGGGAATGACAGGGTGGTGCCGATTGTGGATCTATAATTATGGATTGCTTGTTAAACCACTGTATGCGTTGACAGCCACTGAGCAGAAACACCTTGAGTGGAACAAGGAGACCAAACGAGCCTTTGAGCTACTGAAAAAGGCTTTGATGTCAGCCCCGGCCTTAGGACTCCCAGATGTGAGTAAGCCGTTTCTTCTTTACTCCCACGAGAAGCAGGGCATTGCCCTGGGAATATTAACACAAAACCTGGGTCCATATCGACGGGCTGTTGCCTACCTCTCTAAGCGATTAGACATGACTGCGAAAGGTTGGCCTGGATGCCTGCGGGCAGTTGCAGCTGTGATACTGAACATACAGGAAACCTGAAAGTTTACTCTGGGCCAGAAAATGACTGTTTTAGTGTCTCATACAGTATCAACAGTACTGGAAACAAAGGGTGGACACTGGCTCTCTCCACAAAGATTCCTGAGATATCAAGCTATATTGGTAGAGCAGGATGACGTGGAGATTGTAGTCACTAACATTGTCAACCCAGCTTCTTTTCTCAGCGGGAACACAGGAGAACCGGTACATCATGACTGTTTGGAAACCATCGAAGCAACATACGCAAGCCACCCAGACCTGAAAGACAGCTCCATGGAAAACAGGGAAACGTGGTTCACAGATGGAAGCAGTTACATCCTAAATGGTAATCAACATGCAGGATATGCCATCACCACCAGTCAAGAGGTAATAGAATCAGGGGCTTTGCCCATGAACACCTCCGCACAGAAGGCAGAAATAATTGCTCTAACCCGCGCCCTGGAATTGGCCCAGGGCAAAGTTGTGAACATTTATACAGACTCAAAATATGCCTTTGGAGTTGTACATGCACATGGAGCAATTTGGAAGGAGAGAGGACTATTGAATTCCCAGGGGAAAAATATCAAACACGCAGAAGAAATTCTGAAGTTACTGGAAGCTGTCCAGCTCCCTAAGAAAGTAGCAATTATGCATATTAAGGCACACCAGAAAGTGAGCTCAGATTTGGAAAAAGGAAATGAACTGGCGGACAGAGAGGCAAAACAAGTGGCCAGAACAAAGGTAAAAATAGAAGGGGCTTTAATTCCTGATAGACAAATCTCCCTAAAAGGTAAGCCAGAATATACCAAGGAAGATCAGAAACTTATTACAGATTTAGAAGGGTCATATAATGAAGAAGGGTGGGCTCATACCCCACAGGGAAAACTAATCATTCCCTCTTGCTTACTGTGGCATTTGATACAGGAGGAGCATAGGAAAAGACATTGGGGGACAGAGGCTCTGTATAAACATTTGATAAGAGAAATTGTGGCTAGAAATTTATATACCACAGTGAGACAAGTGACTCAACAATGCGATCTTTGCCTTCAGACTAATCCTAAGAATACCCCCAAACTAGAAATGGGTCAGATTGGGAAAGGCAATGGGCCTGGACAGCAATGGCAAATTGACTTCACAGAACTTCCAGGAAAAGGGGGGTATCGATATTTACTAGTATTAACTGATACCTTTTCAGGTTGGCCAGAAGCATTCCCAACAAGAACGGCTAAAGCCCGGGAGGTAACTAAAATATTAGTGCAAGAAATAATACCACGTTTCGGGGTTCCAGCAACCATGTCCTCTGACAGAGGACCACATTTTGTCTCAAGAATAGTACAACAAATTAACTGCCATTTGGGTATAGATTGGCAACTTCATACTCCTTATCACCCCCAGTCAAGTGGTCAAGTGGAAAAAAAATGACCCACTTAATCAAACAACAAATTGTAAAATTGGGACAAGAAGCAAATCTAACATGGCCTCAGTCTCTCCCTTTAGCCCTTCTGCATATACGAACAAGACCAAGGCCAAGGGAAGGACTGAGCCCCTTTGAAATGTTATATGGAAGACCCTATGAAATACAGAAAGGGGTGTCTGTACAAGCTGGGGACGAAATTGTGACCTCTTACATGATAGCATTAAGTAAACAGCTCAATAAAATCAGGAAGCATGTGGCTGGGACTTGAGGGAGAGGTTTAGATGGACCTGTACATAATATACAATCTGGGGATTATGTATATGAAAAGTCTCTTACAGAAAAAACCCTGGAACCACAGTGGGAAGGACCATTCCAAGTACTACTCACCTCCTTTACTGCAATCAGAATCAAGGAACAGAACGCTTGGATTCATCACACCAGAGTGAAAAAGTCACCCAAAACTCCATGGAAAGTCACCACAAAACTCGATGGACACTTAGTTTTTACATGGTAATATGGG
>NW_010972556.1:3221392-3221607 GCF_000737465.1 Haliaeetus leucocephalus
GAAAACCTCTTTGTCAGATATAACCAGGAACTAGCAAAGGATATTAATGTATCCAACTGTTGGATGTATACCTTAATACCCAGACAAGGAGAAACCTTCCTGTTTATTGGTGTCCCCCTCAGAACAAACAGCACTAAAACACTATTGAATAGAACTGCCAACTACTTTATATGGAAATGGTTCCAGAACTATAGTGAAGTATAAACTTGATCTGG
>NW_010972556.1:3221867-3222069 GCF_000737465.1 Haliaeetus leucocephalus
GACGTTGGTACCTTTGAGCAAATGGGAAGGCACATAAGAGTTTACCTATCGATTGGTGGGGAGAAGGCACAGAGGGAATAATAATCCCACAAACACTCCTTGTCTTAGATAAATTACAGGGAATATTCCGATCCCCATGGCACCACACAAGGACTAAAAGAACATCTAAGCCTCTTATAGAACGAGGCACCACATTCCACAG
>NW_010972557.1:0-1044 GCF_000737465.1 Haliaeetus leucocephalus
GGCAGTGGGCACTTGTGTGACAGAGCTGGCCTCCATTGCAGCATTTCTATCATACAAGGGGATCTCCTCAGGCCTTGTGCCACGGATGCCCCCCACCCCTTTGGCTCACCCCTCTCCACCCCCGAGGAGCTGCTGTGCCCTTCAGAGGGTCTGGGGCTGTGGGGTGAGTGCCCAGAGCTCTGCCGCACCCTGTGGTGGGCACTGCTGTGGGGCCATGCCAGACTGGGCTGTGCTGGGGAGAGGGCAGGGGAGGTGGAGGGAGGTGAAGGGAAGTGGGGAGAGTTTAGGGGGAGCTGTGCTGGGCTGGAAAGTTCCCAGGAGAGAAAAATATCAGTGCAGAGCTTGTAGCATGTGACCATGCAGGGCAAGGTCTCACACCAGGGTTTTGTCGTGCAAAGCCAGGGCTTGTGGCAAGCATGGAAGACATGCAGGTGCAGGGGAGAGGAGGAGTTTGGTCTGTGGCCTTGGTGGTGTGGACAGACTGTGAAGGTGGCTCAAGGCCTTTGTCACCCCCAGCATCTCTCATTGGCCATTTCCAGCACTTGCTGGTCACCCCTGGTTTAGAGGTGAGTTTTGCTGTGAGGCCATCTCCACCTTCCTGCTGGGCCAAGGGCTGGTTTGGGGGAACAGGCAGCCCTGCCCAGCTTCTCTCCTTCCCCAGACCCTGGCAGACCCTGGAGCAGAGCTGTCTGCAAAACCCCATGTAGGACAAGGCTGCGGCAGGGCATTGGTCGGGTGCTGGGGAAGCTGAAAAAGTAGCAGGATCATGGTGGAACTGTGATCTGAAGGCCATCTTTGGGATCACAATGGGGGGAAGGTCCCCACCCCTGACTCTCCCCTTTCCCATCCTGTGCCTGCAGAGTGGGGCTGTGGGACCATTTATGGGCAGTAGGGCTGGGCCAGCACAGGGACAGGGCACTGACAGGGGCCATGAAGCAGCTGCCAGGAGATGCCATCATGGACGCTTGTTCTAAGAATTGTACACCAGAGGCTAATCCCTGAGAACTTATAGCTATTTTTGTCGTGTAAAAAGAAAAATGAAAG
>NW_010972558.1:0-337 GCF_000737465.1 Haliaeetus leucocephalus
CTCTCTTTCCCCCTGCCTTTCCTGCCTCCCCTCGCCCCGCGCTGTGCCCGCTCCGCACCGGCACCGGGACGCTTTGGGGGGGACGGGGTCGGGGGGGGGGGGGCCGACGGGACCGCGGTGAATTCCAGCCGGAGCCCCCGCGGGCTGGCCGCGCTCTGCTATTCTTCCAGGGCTCCAGCCCTACTCTCTCTGCAGGAAACAGAGGAGCTGATCCAAGTTCAAAGTCACGTCGCCGTCCCTCTTAAGAAGTGCTTTATTTCCCTCCGAAGCGCAAAACCCCTTCCCCCCCCCGCCCCGTGGCACAGGGTAACAAGGGAAAGGGAGCGAGGGAGGGAAG
>NW_010972558.1:348-732 GCF_000737465.1 Haliaeetus leucocephalus
CAGAGGCACCGGCAGCCCCGCACCCGCTTGCCGGGCCCCCGCCAGAACCGCAGCCTTCGGCTCGGGGCTGCATCCGAGGGCGGAAAACCGGCGGTCACCCGGCGTCGGTGCTCGACCGCTTTCGTGGAAGAAGTTTTTTTCAACAGGTTTCTGGAGGTGCCAGACCTGCAGAGCAAACGTCAGCCTTCCCGGGAAAGCCTTGCCTTCTTTGTAAGTTTTCCCGAAATTTTCTTTAAAAGTGCTCCGCTCTTATTCTTGCCGGTTGCTGATGCGGAGGGAGCCTGGGGCGGGGGGTGGGGGGGTGGTTTAGGGACGAGCGAGAACAATTTCTTGCTTCCCCTGGACTGCATATACCGCCCTCGCCTTCGAACCCCTTTCCCCGGG
>NW_010972559.1:0-914 GCF_000737465.1 Haliaeetus leucocephalus
TCATCCGTCAGGCTTCAGACCCCTGGCATGCTGCCTGCGCCCCATTCTCTGTCATTTTTTTTTCTTCTTTTCCTTACAAGTTGTTGTTGTTTCTTTTAAAGGATTAAACTGTTTTCGTTTCAAGCCACGAGTTTTCTCACTTTCGCCCTTCCGATTGTCTCCCCATCCCACTGGGGGCGGGGGAGCGAGTGAGCGGTCGCGTGGGGCTTTGTTGCTGGCTGGCGTTAAACCACGACACGAGGTGAGTTGCAAGCCCTGCCTGGCTAATGCTGGAGGCTCTCTATGTTCCTCCTGCCATCTTGACGGGCCGTCCTTGTTCTTCATTGCCGCTTTATAGCGAGCGCCTCTCGCTCTGTAAGCAGCAGTACTGGGGCCGTGCAGGTATTGCGTGTTGCAGGCAGCAAAGGGCAATTGTGACGCTTGCTGGCGGGAGCAGCAAGGAGTGCGGAGCCACGCTCCTGTAGGGAGCAAAGATGGAACCTCGAGGGCTCTACGGTCATCTGCTGAGGACTACTAATATCCCGACAGGCCTCTTTGCTTTCCCTGCTTCACGTCTGATTACTTTGCACGCCGGAGGGCGGGGCGGTAAGTAACACCGTGCAGCGTCTCTTCGATCAGAGACAAGCCCCGCACAAGAAGCCTTGCGTGCGTGCAGGATTAGGAGAGCGGAGTTCCGATAGCACAGAGGTGAGGAAAGGTGCAAACACCACAACAGAGCCGCAGGATCGCCAGGGTATCACTCACTTGCAGATCGGCCGCTCGCCTCTGGTGCGCTGGGACGCGGCGTTTCCTGCTGGACAGAGCTGCCCCTCTGGCAGAAAGCAGCTTTGGGTCTCTTGTGGCCTGCCTTCAGGCTGTCACCTGTGTTGTGTTATTTTTTTTAAAATCACTCACCAGCATCTGTTGACTGGCTG
>NW_010972560.1:0-414 GCF_000737465.1 Haliaeetus leucocephalus
GAGCGGCTGCATGGTGCTTAGTTGCTGGCTGGTCTTAAACTACTAGATGAGGTGCTACTGAGGTTGGAAAAGACAGCCATAGCTCATCTGTTACTTGACCACTCTCCTACTCGCATAGCTCGTGCTGCAGCCTCTCTCCTGGAGTTGCGGGAACTCAAGAAAGAGTGTAAAGAATACCTACCACGATGGGAAGGCCCGAACGCCTACCCTGAAGCACTTCAAATAAAATACCAGTTACAGTGGTCAAGTATGTATTTAGCGACCAGCAGTTATTTTTTTTCTTATTTTTCAGTGGTATCAAGTTCAATCTCCAACACGACTGTCACTAGCACCAGGCGACCGTTCCCGCCAGCTCTTCGGGCGGAGCGGGACGCCGGCAGCTCCAAGCGCTTGGCCGGGTTTTCTCGCACTTCG
>NW_010972561.1:0-1019 GCF_000737465.1 Haliaeetus leucocephalus
CTGCACGTGCCATAGCCATCCCTTCTGTTGGTTCATGGGCACACGGCAAATTACCATAATCCATCAGTCACGATGCTCTAACCAACAGCAGGACTTTTGCAAGGTAAGCAAAATTATGTGTGGTGCCTTGTATTCCTCCGTTATTGCATGTACTACCTCCCCTAACATTGCTCTACTTTCTTATCCCCATGGTCAGCATTTCAAACAATAGACAATAAACTATCTGCTCCCTGTGCTGACTGCGTTTTTTAGTTATCTACTTCTTACTCAGTGTTCATCCACGGACCAAAATTCCATCTTTTAACCCTTCTGTACACACCACCTCTGCTAGTTAATTGCTTGGCTATACTTTTGTCTATTGTTTCAGTCATAGTGTTAGTATAAGATTTCTAATAATTATTTACCAAATCTCACTTTTACAGTCACCTAGCAGCAAACCAGTTTCCACGGCTGGTACAAAATATTAAAACCATCAGAATATTTAGATACACCATACAGAACGTATGGAAATATGCTATCAATTCCCCCCTTTCTGTTTCAGGCTACTAACTCTTTTAGTAGTCTCACTTGAACATAGATTGTGTCACAGCTCGTTTAAGACAGCTAGAAGTGATGCGGATTATAACAACGATGATAAATACTTCTCTTGTTTCGTTGGTGCGACGAGGGAAAGCTTCAGGCTACCCAGTAACGGTATCAACTAGAACTAGGATACAGCAACATCCCTCTTTTTGAAGCAATTCTGTAAAATCAATTTGCCAACATTTTCCTGGAGAATTTCCTTGTTTCGTAATTCCCAAAGTGACTTTATTATTGGTTTGGGGATTATTGCGTATACAAATTTCACACCCAATTGTAATTATTCAAATAACTTTTGTCATATCTCTATTCAAAATACACGTTTGTAAATGTTTAACAAGGTTTTCTGTTCCCTAATGTACTTTGTTATTTTCAGCCCGGGCAACTTCTCTCATTATTGTGGGTAGGACTATTATTTGACCTGGTGGTGTTACAGCCCA
>NW_010972562.1:0-279 GCF_000737465.1 Haliaeetus leucocephalus
AGCCTTTTACTTTTTTATGTATAACTGAATTTTTAGGAATATGTGGTGTCCCTGTAGTTCATTTTTGAGCACCTAGATGCCAGTAGAAATGTAATGAGTGAAACGTGATGGAAACTGGTACTTAAACTTGATTTTTATTTGATTTTTTTTTTTCCTTCCCCATGAAGAGTGTTGATGGCATTTTGTCCCGTGGCACAATCCCCATTCCGTTCAGTGGAGTCTTCAGTCTAGGACTTTTAAGTGAAAAAGTTTGTCCTTCCAAAAAGGGCCTAGTCATTC
>NW_010972562.1:289-982 GCF_000737465.1 Haliaeetus leucocephalus
GGGCTGTAGCTGTTGGGGTGGATCCGTAAGCGTAGATTCTGATTGCGTACGACCTCGTCCCGCAGCCTCCCAGGGTTATCTCCCTGCAGCAGTGCTGTAAGGAAGGGAGGAGACGTTTTCCAGCACCGGCAAGAGTGTTTACTTGTATGCTAAGAAGGTGTTCAAAATGGTATCGATTAGCCTAAATGCTGATTTTAAGTGTTCAAATCGCTCTTAACTTTTAAAGGAGGTGGTGTATTTCGAGCTGACCTGTTTACCTGGAATCCTGCTTTAGCTCAGCGACTCTTCTTGTGCACCCCCAGCCTCTGCTGGCAGGGCGGTATGAGAAGCTGGAAGGTCCTTGACTTAGTATAAACACTGCTTAGCAACAACTACAGCATCGGTGTGTTGTCAACATTATTCTCATCCTAAATCCAAAATGGCCCTGTACCAGCTACTCAGAAGAAAATGAACTTTATTCCAGCCGAAACCAGGACAACCCCAAACCCTCTGATTCTGGGACTGCAACGGAAAAAACCAAACGACTTTGGGACTCCTGGGAAAGCCAAATGCGCCTGGATTTGTGCAGCTGGAAAGCAAAAAACCCACCCCATTTTCATGCACAAACCCACAACCAAAAGATCACCCCTTTTTATGTTGTGGAAAAGCACTGAAACACACCCCAAACTGAGTATTTTGAAAAAGCAAAAAACT
>NW_010972563.1:0-990 GCF_000737465.1 Haliaeetus leucocephalus
GCTCATTAATCTAGCTGTGATAGTTCGTTAAGGCAACCAAACTCCCTAAGTTTGGTAATTCTCATGCGTTGAACGTGGGTAAGCCGAGAGTGCAGTGTGCTATAAGTACATCCGTCATCATGACAGTTACATGACCGGACTTATAGTGCTGAATTGGACATTACTCAGAAACTAAACCTAGCCACCCCCAGTGCCTCTGACATCTGAGGATAAGCTGGAATGCAAGGGGGTTTATTTTCTGCCAAATTCTTTTACCCTTTACTGCAACAGTGACTCCAGGAACAAGCCCCACTATCCCAGTGAGATTCATCTCACTTGTCTTGGAAAGGCTCATTGCCAGTTCCTCTGTCTGCTGTGATACCCATCCTTGGCTTTCTGGCCTGTGCCTTCAAATACCCAGTATGGAAGAAGCATGCCTGTGGAACATCTCACCTGTGTAGTCAGAAGGGGTTCTGCAAGCATCAGCGACATTGCCCTCTAGAAGAAGGCATTTCTCCCCTTTCAGAAGGCACAGAGCACATCTAGGGACTCTTAATACACTCAGAAGCACACCCCTCCATGTTTCACCTCTCTGAACTTCCTTCACCATTTCTTTCAGCAATGACCAAAGCAGAAAAAGGTTCTTCCTCATAGGTGTCCTACCAGGAGAGAGTGCAAAAGAAGGACCTTAGCCTCCCACAGTGTCACAGAAGAGCGGAATGCACCTCATTCAAAAGAGAGCAGCAGCAGTATGTTGTATTGAGGTAAAATAATAATTTGTCAGAGTTCAGTAAGTTCAATGGAATTTAACAAAGTTTTAACCCTGCTTTGACAAGGTTCAGTAAGTTTGATGGCAAGGTTCACCTTACTATTTATATATAGAGAGAGAACATTTATAAAGCTATAGAAATCAAATTAATATAGCCACAAAAGCATAGGTATGAAATGGATAAAACCTTCTTTACTAAGATCTAATGGAGTGAAGAATTATAAGTGTGAATAGAAACAAAA
>NW_010972564.1:0-255 GCF_000737465.1 Haliaeetus leucocephalus
TTCCCTCTTTCTTTCTTGTCTTGTCTCCATCTGCCCTCCCCACACCCCCCGTCCCGTCCCCCCCCATGAGTCCTGTCTGGGGGACCCCGGCGTCCGGGCAGCAGCAGGGCTGGGAGGGGTCCCCACGGAGTGGGGGGCACAGCATCATCATTAGGGTGACCCTCCCATGGCTCCATGCCAAGATGGGAGCACCCCGTGATGGGCACCCAGGGGTGAGTCCCCCCGCCTCAGGCAGGGGCACGGGGGGGGGGGGGG
>NW_010972564.1:265-857 GCF_000737465.1 Haliaeetus leucocephalus
CCCCCCCCCCCCCCCCCCCCGCAATGTGAGATCGCTGCTTGTTTTTGTAGGGTCCCATCCTCCCCAGGGTGCAGTGCGGTGCTGACAGCGGGGCAGGGGGCTGGTTTGAGGGAAGGCACAGGTCCAGGTGCCCCCAGGCGGGGGGGGGTGCGGGAGGTGGTGGTGGTGGGGGCAGCGTGCCCCTGACCCCCCCCCCCGACGTTTGCATGCAGCCACTGCATCCAGCAGATCCTGGAGGCTGTCCTCCACTGTCATCAAATGGGGGTCGTCCACAGGGACCTCAAGGTGAGTGACCACCCCCCGTCCGTCCATCCCTCTGCACAGGGCAGTTCTCCCCCCTCCCAGGTCTCGGGGTCCCTGGGTCCCCACAGCTTGGGGGTGGGGGGCCCAGCTCACTGGGTTCCCAAGCCCCCAGGTCCTAGGGGTGGGGGTTAATGAGCTCCCCCTGGGGCTGGAGGCGGGGGGGTCCCCTTTGCTCTGAGTGCCTCCAGCTGCCACCTCCCCTTTCTGGGGGTGTGTGTGACCACCCCCCCCATTCACGGCACACTCTTGCGACAAGTTGGGTGTTCACAGCAACCCCCCCCCCCACCCC
>NW_010972565.1:0-1024 GCF_000737465.1 Haliaeetus leucocephalus
AAAGAATATTTGTTGTGTCTTATGTACCTTATTTTATGAGTTTGCATTTAATTTAACTATGTCCAGTCAATAAGAGAAAAAAGGGACAAAACAGAGTAAAAATTCTATTTCTTGATATATGTTCCTTCATTTCCTGAGGCAGTTCAAGATAGATTTTGATTATAAGTTGAGAAGTTTTCTTTTCTTCTTGAATGTCAAAGTTGACGTACGTATAGTTTAACCTTTGTCATCTGTATATATTAAGTACCCTTCTGGTAATGGAATAGTATATCATCTCTCTGATGTAGGATACAATCCTGATAAAATTCTAACTTCAGGCAACTAGACCAATAAATCAAGAACATATGGCAGGCAATACCTCTTCTTTGTCTGATGCTCCAGTCTTCTGATCAAGCACATATTTGTTCTTCAGTAGATGTGTTCTGCTATGTTTAAATAACCTGATTGCTGAAAAGACTAGCATGAGAGGAAAAGTGTAGAAGTGTATTCGTGAGATCCAGAAACAGCAGCATGAGGACCTGCGTATCCTTCTGTAAGTCTTAGCCCATGATAAACATTGAGACTTACATCACATAGCTGGCTGTTGTTGCTTTATAACTATAAAAGACAGAATGAAAACTTTAAAAGCTTTAAAAAAGTCTTTAGGTTTACAGCCATGTGTTATACCAGTGAATTTAATTCATTCACGGTAAGAATTGACTGCCATCTGCCAGTTAGTGCTGCGATATAGAGAGCGCGTAGATTATCTGCCACTGAGCTGTCTGGAAATTCCAATTGCTACAAGTGTAAGAGCCAAGGGAGCTACTTAAACCATAAGGTAACACTAAGCATGAAATCACAGCATTTAAATGTTTTTCTGTACATGATATTTTTGGCCTGAGTTCTTGCTCAGGCACCAGAGACTGCAGCAAGACCATGGTGATTACAGTGAGCCCTCAAACAATATTTGTTGTGTCTTATGTACCTTGTTTTATGAGTTTGCATTTAATTTAACTGTGTCCAGTCAATAAGAGAAAAAAGGGAC
>NW_010972566.1:0-13751 GCF_000737465.1 Haliaeetus leucocephalus
TGGGCATGCGGGAGAAGACCGTGGCAACAGGTGGCTCTGGGGGGTGAAAGCAAGGGGGTGAGGGGAGCCCTGGTGGGGCACTGCTTGGCCCCAGTGTGTGTGGGGCTTTGGGGTGGCCATGCCAGGGTCAGGGTGGTCTTACCTTGTCTCTCCAGATCAGTCCTCCCATACCTGCAGAGGGTGAGGATGTAGCTTTGGCAGAAAATGGAGAGGAGGTGCTCCATGAGCGCTGTGATGGCCTTCTTGCTGGTGAGGGACTTGCTGACAAGCTCAGCTAGTGGGGATGGCTGCTGGGGCTCCCAGCGCTGCCTCTCCATCTCAAAAGCTATGAGGTCTCTGCCACCCTCTCCGACATCCATGAAGCCCCAGCTTGTCCTATTGGGGTGCAGCACACAGCCCGCACGGATCTGGACCACCAATGGATCTGCCAAGGGCAGAGCCGGTGAAGAAGTCCTATGAGTGTATGGGACATGGGTGGCGTGAGGTGGGATGTGGCTGGAGGTGCATGCAGGGGTGTAATGGGCAGTGGGGTGCAATGGGCATCAGGGCATGGGACCGTGCTTCAGGAAGCCCTGGGACACCCCGCAAGCCTTCAGTCTCCTTGGAAGACTGGAGTGAATATGAGGCCAGTTAGCATGGGGTGGTTGCTCAAACAGAATCTTGTCCCCCAAAATATTTGCCCCTAACTTTCTCTTTCCCTGATCTATGCTGTGTGGATCCTGCAGCCCCGGTAAATTTGGTGGCAGCTCTCCAGTGTGCAGAGGGGTTCCCCCATGCCAGATGGCAGGAGCCCTGAGGGATGTTTTTGGTGCGCTGCCCTCCCCGCCTCTGCTAGGCATGTGCCCCAGAAGCCGCAGCATTTCCCATTACCCTTTCAGGAGCTGTTGCACCCTATGAGACCACACAAATGCCACCCCGGTGGAGAGGAGGGCACAGCCAGAACCCAGGGAAAGGGGCTGGGGCTATGGCTGGGGCCGTGTCCATACTCACAGTTGCATTGCACCTGCTGGGCCATTTCGTGCACGTATCGGACCATATTGCGCAGAAAGAGTTTTGAGTGGGATTTAATCTTCTCTGCGTCACCCTTGGCTGTGGCCTGGCGGGCCCAGGGCCAGTGGAAGTGGATGCTCCAGTTGGCAGGATCCAGTGCAAAGATGGGCACGTCCCCCAGTAGAGCAACCCCGGACATTTCAGCAGAGCTGAAGTTGGTGATAAAACTGGTCTGAAGCAGCTGTAAAACCTGTGGCTCTGCTGGGAAAGAGGATGGGGATGGGAAGGGCTGCAGAAAGAGGAGATGAGTGGGGAGGCTGGAGGGGAAACAGGGGATTCAGACTAGATATAAGGACAAAATTTTTACAATGACAGTGGTGAAACACTGGAACAGGTTGTCCAGAGAGGTGGCAGATGCCCCATCCCTAGAAACATTCAAGGTCAGGTTGGAGAGGGCTCTGAGCAACCTGATCTAGTTGAAGATGACCCTGCTCATTTGCAGGGGGGGTTGGACTAGATGACCTTTAAAGGTCCCTTCCAATGCAAACTAGTCTATGATTCTATGATGTTCAGCCCACTCAGGGTTGCTTTCCTCTGAACTTCCTGTGCCTACACTGCTCTTTTTCCTTCTCTATTTTACTTTCAGTATGGTATTAGTCTCCCATACAGGATTTCAGGCACCTCGTACTCTTCCCTCCCCATCTCCCTTCTGCCCAGTGCCTGCTGTGCAGAGCAGATGTTGGGGGGTACCTCAGTGCTTGTTTGGGGTGATGCTTCCCCCAGAAGAAGCACCTGTGCCAGGACCTGTATCTTCCAGAGACCTGCACACAGTGCAGAGGCCATAGAGAATGGAGGAGAGGAAAGAGCATTTTGTCCAGGTTTAGGGTCTCCCGGGCATTGGGAGCTCAAGGAGACCAAACCCTGACAGGGGCAGGAGACTAGGCCAGCCCAGAGATCAATCGCGTATTCCCATGTCTGCTGCTCCCCTCCCCCGCTGAAACATGGGGTCTCATGGGGTTGTGGTGAAATGCTCTGTGCAACAGCAGCACCCAAAACACCCTCTTGCAGGTGCAGCTCCCCAACAAACAAGGGGCTGCTGGAAGGGGCCCACAGATCACATGGGGCTGAGAACCCCCCGGCACCCACAGGCTCCCTGCAGGCCTGGCTGGGGACCCCTGGCCTCAGTTCTGCTTGGGTGCCCGGGACCCTGTGCTGAAGCTGGTGAGGCATGAAGCCGTGAGCTGGAGGCAGGAACAGAGAGGGTGAGCAAGGACAGGGCACCTTTTGGTGCTGCGTGGTGGGGGGGTGGCCTTTTGGTGCTGGGGATCATCCCCCCATGGAGGGGACAGTGGCCTGGCCATGACTCCCCTGAGGAACCTGTGGGGTCTTCTGACAGGGGGGTGAGAGTGGTTGGGGTGAGCCAGGGCTCCCACTTACCCTCTGGGTCTGCCCACATCCCAGGGAGGAGGAGGGGGAGCAAGAGGAATAGGAGGAGACGAGGGGGCTGCATGGTGCACGTGGCAAGGCTGAAGCAGCAGCAGCAGTGACTGCGGGAAGAGGAAGAGCCTGTGGGGTCCCCACGCTTCAGCCCAGCCCAGCAGTCATGGCCGTGGCTCTCTGCCAATGGGACCAGTGCAGATGTGTTGGGGAGGGGCCAGAGGTCCCGAGCTGGGGGCTGGGAACGTGTGGGAGGGAGGAAAGCCAAAATAAGGTTTTGAGCATGAAGTGCCACGACAGGCTGGGGCTGGGGAGAGCCCAGTCAGGAGGAGAGGGCAGGGAAAGGGAGGCGCAGGAAATGGCATTAGGAGAAAATGGGTGCTCAGGGACCCAAGCTGGGTCTCCCTGACTTCCTTTCCCTATCAATGGTACCTCACCCCTATCCCTGTTCTTGTGGGGTGCATCAGCTTCCATGAAGGTGATGATGGCTTTTGGGTTTCAGCCCTGACTGGAGAAAGATAGTCGCTGTCCTCTCAGCCCCTGCGCAGGGAGAAGGGCTGCTTTGGGTCCCCCCCGGCACCTCCAGCTCAGGCTCCTCCTGCACCACCTGCCTAACCCTGGGAACAGGGCTCCCCAGGCAGGAGGTGATGAGTAGTTCCCTCCTGGCCCATGGCTGCAGGAACAGTGTTGGGGAGCTCCAACTCTCCTGTAAATGCCCCCAGGAGAGGGCCTGGGGCTGGACTGCAGCCTGGCATTCCCCTTTCCTTCCCACCATCTTTGGTGGGGAACTCTGTCCCCCTCCCCAAGTGCCCCCTGGGCGTGAGAACAGGAATGGTGGGGGCCATCCGCCTGCTCTGTCCCCATTGTCACCAGTGTCCAGTGCTGGAGGGACAATGGGGTGACCAGAACTGGCCTCACCCCCACAATGTCCCCTACCTACTACTTCTGCCCAGCTGTCGCCTCCCCTCACCCTGCAGTTTCTGTTCCCCTTTCCTGGGGGGAGAAGGCAGAACCGAAACCAGAGCTGAGGGGAAGTTTGAGGTGGGGCATGCCCCAGTAACCTCCAAACACTGAACCCCTTCCCTTCTGTGGAGCTGTCCCACTATCATGGTTTAACCCCAGCTGGCACCTAAGCCCCACACAGCCACTTGCTCACTCCCCCCACAGTGAAACGGGGGAGGGAAGAGTAAAAAAGAAAACTTGTGGGCTGAGATAAAGATGGTTTAATAAGTAAAGCAAAACAAAACAAGGAATTCATTCACAATTCATGGGCAGGCAGGTATTCAGCTATCTCCAGGAAAGCAGGGATCCATCACTTGTAATAGACAAACACTATTGCTCCAAACATCTTCAGCTTCCTTCTTCTTCCCCCAGCTGTATATGCTGAGCATGACATCCTATGGTCTGAAATATCCCTTGGGTCAGTTGGGGTCAGCTGTCCCAGCTGTGTCCCCTCCCGACTTCTTGTGCTCCCCCAGCCTGCTCACTGGTGGGGTGGGGTGAGGAGCAGGAAAGGCCTTGACTCTGTATAAGTACTGCTCAGCTGTAAGGAAAACATCCCTGAACTATCAACACTGTTTCCAGCACAAATCCAAAACATAGCCCCATACAAGCTACTATGAAGAAAATTAACTCTATCCCAGCCAAAACCAGCATACCCACAGAGAGCTAGGGACGCTGCGGTGGCCTGGTGGGCCCAGAAATGTATCAACTTCCCCAGCAGCTCACCTGAACATCACCAAGGGGATGTCTGGCCATGCCCCCACAATGTCCACATCCCTCCTGGCAGGGCCACCAGTGCTGGGTCCAGAGGAGAGTGTTTGGCTGGTGGAATGGCAAAGCGCAGCCATGGGGCAGCCAGTGAGGGAAAGGGCAGGGGGGCTTTTGTCCACGCAGTCCTATAAGATGGCCATTTGCCCTCGCGGTCCCCCCTAAGGTGATTGTTGGTCACTTCTTGCTGAGCAGCTGATAGGCCATTAGCTGGCCTCCGGCTTATGTGGGTGCATGTGATGTCACTGGTGGCTGAGTAGCTGATAGAAGAGGACCAGGCACCTGACTTTGCAGGTGCTCATGATGTGTTCAGCCCCCTCCGAATTTTCTCCAGATGTCTCCCACTGTTGCAATGGACCAGAAGTTCTGCTTTAGCTCTTCCTCATCTCTATTGAATGTACTTGTCCTCATGTTTTTGTTGTTTTTTTGCACTTTCTTACTTGCTGTAGCAGAAACCACAACTTCTTTCTCCTTGATACTGTCACTTCCTTTGGTCAGCAAATGACCAAAGGGGGCAGGGGGCTGGTCATCCACATAGACCGTTGGTCCTCACAGTCCCCTCACGTGACTGTTGGTCCTCACAGTCTCCTAAGGTGACCACTGGTCCTCAGAGTCACTCCCCAGGTTACCGTCAGTCCCCACAGTTCCTTCAGGTGACATTGGTTCTTGCAGTCCTCCCAGGTGACCACTGGTCCTCTCTGTTCCTCCCCAGGTGACTGTAGACTTTGCAGTTCCACCACATATGACCATTGGTCCTTGCAGTCCCCCCTCAGGTGAGGTCTGTAACCCCTCCTGAGTCCAGAGCTGTGCCTGGGTGAGTTGGGGTGGGGTAGGCAGGGCTGCAGTGCCTCGGGGTGCTGTACTGGGTGTTTGGGCACCAGCATCAGCTGGGCTGGGCTGAAACGCCTGAAAAGACCTCTAGAAATACCTGGGTGTTTGTGTGTGTTATTGTAGGATCTCTTGGGAGGTCATGCACATGACCACCTTTTCTTACCAGGTTTGGTCACTGGCTCCATCTGCTCTCCAGGTTTGGTGGGTGAGTTTCATCTGGCCACATCCTGTGAGTGCTGCAGGGTGTTTCACTCTGTTTGGGTGATGAAATGCACTGTGTGCCTTGCTGGTGCTGAGGTTGCGGGCTCCCAGCCCTGAAGTGAGCCCTGCCTGCAGCGAAAAGTTTCATCTGTGTGTCCTAGCTAGCAGGGACTGGGAAAGACTCAGCATCACTCCTCCTGCAGCGAGATCCTTGAGCCCCACAGTGTCAACAGGTGACTCTGCCTGTCAGGGAAATTCAGTCCTGCCCACCACACTGTGGTTCACAGGGTTTGGCCAGGGGAAAACCAGCCCCAGTGGAATTGTGGTGGACATGGCCACAGGCCATCTGGGTTTTCTTCTGACTCAGCTAATAGTTGGCTTGCATATGGCTGCCAGAGTCTTACGCTGTGAAACTTTGCCAGGAAGTTGTCCTGTAAAAGCAAACCTTTTGAAGCTGCACACTCAAGTGTGTAGTTGATAGGGAGCACAAACTAAATTCCTTCCTATGCCTATCTGACCTCTGTCTCTGACAGGAGATTAGATTACTTTTTCTCCTTAATTGGGAGGCTTGGGGGCACTTTACCCCCATGTGCACAGTTGCTTATTTCCATGGAATATGTAAGAATGTGTTTGTATATGCACAAATACCCTTTTACTTTTTTTTCTTGCCTTGGTGTTTACTTCAATTAGTATCAATAATTCAGTGGTGCTCCAGCTTCTACCTGCAGCTGGTCAAAAACCTCCCCAAAGCCATCCAAATCCTAAGGAAAGGCACATTCTTAGTAAAAACATGCATGTTTTAATTTCATTTTATACACATCTGCAGCTTGTACAGATTACATCAGAGTTTCAGTGTTACTTAGCACTTTGTAAAACGGTTTCTGGCCAGGTGCTGTTAGTCTGGGTGGAAGAGTTCAGTCTCAGCACAAATATTTCTGGAATATGGTTAATAAAGGCAGCTTTTAGGAAAAAATACTAGAAAGCAACAGTAGAAGGGCACAGCTTACCGCCTACTGATAAATGTGTTATTGTACCAGAACTGGGAGAAATTGCCACTGGGCATTGGGGTGCCCTGAAGAGCCTCAGTGGGTGCAAGGGGCAGTGCCACAAGGTAAGAAGTGATAGTGTGTAACAAGTGAGGAGGTCTCAGACATGCATCTTTGTCTACTTAGCAAACTGAAGCGGGTCAGGGGTCCCCCAGGTTTTCCCCTTACATCCCCAAGTCACATTGATCTCACACTCGGCAGCACCTGGAGTTTTGCCGAAGCAGAGAAAGGTAGACTCTTTGTCCCTGTGAGGGTGGTGGAAGGAAATGGGGGCTGTTGGCTCCCTTCTGGGCTAAGCTTCTTTGCTCAGGATGGAGTTCTGGGACTCTGATTCCTCCATCTGTTGGTGCTTTCTGAAATGAGAGGCGGATGGCTCATGGGTACTCCATAGAGGAGACCTTGTGGGGGTGCAGACAGCAGCTGGCAGGGTGGGAGCAGGAGCTTCACTGCTAAGTGCAGTAATCCCCTGGGGCATTTCCTCCACTCCTCTCCCACTGCTGCTCCACTGGGCAGAAGGGGCCTCACCTGTGTCTCCATACCCAAAGTGCGGCGATGACAGCCAGGGCAACAGCTGCCAGCAGCCCTGCCCCGAGCCCTGCAATCAGCACCACCTCCTCTGAGTTCCCTGAGAAAAATGAGCAGAGGCTGCCATGAGCTTTCCCAGCTTTGCTCCATCCCATGGGGCAGGGCAGCTCAGGAGCCCCATCCCAGTCCCCATGGGTGGCACCTACCCCATGGGATGAGGAGGCTGCGGGTGCCCAGGCTGCGGTGGCGCACGCGGCAAGCGTAGCTGTGCCCATCATGGGGGGCCACGGCCAGGATGCTGCGGAGCTGGTAGGTGAGGTCGGCGTTGGGCAGGATGGCGCTGATGTTGAGCGCTGGGCCTGGCGGCACCTCCTGGCCATCCTGCAGCCAGGCCACGCTGATGGGCCGTGGGTAGAAGCCAGTGACGCGGCAAACCAGCAGGAGCTGGTCTGGTTTGGGCATGCGGGAGAAGACCGTGGCAACGGGCAGCTCTGTGGGGCAAGAACCAAGGGGGTGAGGGGAGCCCTGGTGGGGCACTGCTTGGCCCCAGTGTGTGTGGTGCCTTGGGGTGGCCATGCCAGGGTCAGGGTGGTCTCACCTTGTCTCTCCAGAGCTGCCTTCCCATAGTGCAGTAACACCTCTATGTCATCAACGCAGGTATCATTGAAGAGTACTTCCACCAGCTCGGTGAAGGCGGTATAATTCTGGAGAACGGCCTGGACATACCGTGACAGGTTGGTGTCTTGGGAAAGGAGCCAGGTGGCATTGTCCATGTTGAAGCTGAGGAAGTCCTGGCCATTGTAGCCCACATAGGCAAAGGCCCGGGAGGTCCTGTTGGGGTAGACCTCACAGCCTGCCATGCATTGGGCCACGAAGGGGTCTGGAGGGGCAGAAAGGAGAGAGAGGTTGCATGGGGGCTGGGACTGCCTTCCTGTGGACGTGGTCAGCATCTCTTGTGCAGTGCCAGCACTGCTGGTCCTTCCCCACTTCCCAGATGCTGTTCAGAGAGGGAACACAGAGAAGACCGGGTACTTACAGGGCACATCCTTCTGCATGGCACCTTTATTGATCAGGTGGTTGAACTTCTGCAAATAGATCTTGATCATGTTCTCAATGGTGTCCCAGTCACCGCGGGGCAGGGCTGGGCGCACCCAGGGCTGGTAGAAGCGTATGGTCCAGGTATGCTTATCAAGAGAACCAAGCTCAATGTCTTCCAGCAGGCCCAGGCCCTCCGTGTCCACGAAGGAGTTATTTTGGAAGGTGGAGGTCTGGAGCAGCCGGATAGTGAAGCTCCCTACACAAGACAGGAGTTGACAGGGGGAGATGGAAGTGAGAGGAGAGGGCTGGGGAAAGTGGAGGGGCTGAGGGAAGGGTCCTTGGGGTTCCAGGGACCTGCAGGCCCCCATAAGCCCCCTGCATCCTTGGCAGCCCCAGCTCTCACCCCCTGCACCCACCTGGGGTGGCTGCCTCCCTGCCAGAGTGGAGGTGTGGAGCCAGGGGACGAGGAGGGGTGAGGAGGCAAGTGCCCAAGGTGGGTGGGGAGCAGGAAGCCCGTCACCCATGGGGTCCCATGGGGTCATTGGAGCAGGTACGGATGAGCCAGGGTTCCCACTTACCCTCCAGGTCTGCCTGTGTCCCAGAGAGGAGGAGGAGGTAGAGGAGAAGGTGGAGGTGGAAGAGAAGGCAGCAGGGAGGGGGCTGCATGGTGCCAGCAGCAAGGCCCCGATTGTGCAGTAGTGGGTGCAATAACAGGAGCAAGGGGCTGTGAGAGACGTGGCTGTGCACTTCTCCTCAGGGTGGCTCTGCCCGGGCAGCTCTGTTGCTGCTAGTGGCCCTGGCAGCCAATGGGGCTGGCACTGAGGTTTCAGGGAGGGCCCCAAGGTTCCCGCTTGGGGTGGGCTGGTCTGGGGGATCCTGAGTAAGGCTGTGAGTGCTGGGGGAATTTGGGTGGGAATGAGGCCATCCCACTGGCTGCAGGAAGTGTCCCTCATGGCTGTGGCAGCACCTTGGCCATCAGGGCGGTGTGGGTGACCCGACCCCTCTTTTCTACCCCCATTACAGGTGGAGGTGCCACCTGGCCAAGGGCTGTATCCACTGTCCCTGACAGGAATGTCCCTCACTACCACTTGTGCCCAGCATGTCTGGCCCTGCGTAGCACAGACGTCTCCATCCGCTCTATGCTGCCTACTTAACTGGGCAGGTTCGCCCTGACGTGGCTGTCTTTCCTGCAGGGGAGGCGAACCCTGTTCCCACAGCCTGGCCACATGCCTGGGCTTCCCATGCCCCCAGGCTCTTCACTGGCACTATGCCCCTTTGTCACCTCCTGTCTGTCCCAGAGCCAGGCCACACTGATGGCCCATGGGTAGAACCAGCAGGAGCAGAGCTGGGTGAAGTGTGCGGGTGAAGACCGTGGCCATGGATGGCTCTGGGGGGTGAGAGTGAGAAGAGCTGGTGATATCCCCTGACTCCTTGGCACTGCTGGCCTGATCCTGGGGAAGGGCTTCCCAGAGAGGAGGTCATGAGCAGTTCCAGCCTGGCCCACAGCTGTAGGGTCAGGGGTGGGTGCAGGCAGGGCTGGAGGAAGCAGCTCTTCCAGGAGCAACTCTTGGGGCGCAGGAAGTAGATGGGCTGGAGCAGCTGTAGTGTGAGAGACAGACTGTGGGACCTGGAAGGGACTGTTCCCCACTGACAGTCATCAGACTCTTGGAGTGTGGCAGCACTTGGCCAGGCAGGATCCCCAAGCTGGGACTGGGATGGGACCATGGTCCTCCCACCCCGAGGCCCATTCCAGGGGGCTGCAGTGGATGAGCAGCCTCCCCATTTCGATGGAGGTCCATCCGTGCCATGAGGCCTGGATGATGCCTCTCTGCTTCCCTGCACCCCACAGTGCTGGGGAACTCCAACTTTCCTGTAAATGCCCCCAGGAGAGGGCTGGGGGCTGGGCTGCAGCCTGGCATTCCCCTTTCCTTCCCACCATCTTTGGTGGGGAACCCTGTCCCCCTCCCCAAGTGACCCCTGGGCGTGGGAACAGGAATGGTGGGGGCCATCCGCCTGCTCTGTCCCCATTGTCACCAGTGTCCAGTGCTGGAGGGACAATGGGGTGACCAGAACTGGCCTCACCCCCACAATGTCCCCTCCCCACTGCTTCTCCCCAGCTGTCCCCTGGCACCTCCCCTCACCCTGCAGTTTCTGTTCCCCTTTTCTGGGGGTGCCCGCTTTGGGGGTGAAGGCAGAACTGAAACCACAGCCAAGGAGAAGTTTGAGGTGGGGCGCCCTGATAACCTCCAAACACAACCAGGGCTAAAGTGTCCCCTCTGCAGTGTGGCAGGGCGCCATGTGACCCCTCCAAGTGCAACTGGGGGAGGTGTCCCTGCTCCATGTCTTCATCTCATGTGTCCCCAGCTGTGGTGGGGACATGGGGAAGGCCCATATGGGCCTGCTGCAGGCTGAGCTGCAGCATCCCATGACACTGAGTCAGACATGGGGAGACAAGGACACTGAACCCCTTCCCTTCCATGGAGCTGTCCTACAGAGAAGTAGGGATGCTGCTGTGGCCTGGTGGGCCCAGAAATGTACCAACTTCCCCAGCAGCTCACCTGAACATCACCAAGGGGATGTCTGGCCATGCCCCCACAATGTCCACATCCCTCCCGGCAGGGCCACCAGTGCTGGGTCCAGAGGAGAGTGTTTGGCTGGTGGAATGGCAAAGCGCAGCCATGGGGCAGCCAGTGAGGGAAAGGGCAGGGGGGGCTTTTGTCCACGCAGTCCTATAAGATGGCCATTTGCCCTTGCGGTCCCCCCTAAGGTAATTGTTGGTCACTTCTTGCTGAGCAGCTGATAGGCCATTAGCTGGCCTCCGGCTTATGTGATGTCAGTGACACCTCTCCTCCCACTTTCCAGTCTCCACTCACCTTGTTATCATCACAGGTTACAGTTATTTCCTTTGACGTGGTGGTAGCAGCATGGGAGGTTGTACTTAGTGCACAGCCGTTTCTTTTGGCCACTCCTTATTCCTTAAACTTTTCTTCTGCTACTTCTTTCTTCTTGCTTGTTTCCTTTGCTTCAGAATGGGTTCTCCATGGTTCACAGTCCCTTTGGGGAAGTACCTTTTCTGGCATGGTCTTATTCATAGGCCACAGTCCCTTTGGGCTGCATCTGCTCTTCCGTGGAGCACGTCCTATGGCTCTGACGTTGCTATCCCTTTTTCTGGGTATTTACTTCTCTTTCCTAAATACGTTGTCACAGAAGTGCCACAAACTCCTCTTGTTCAAAGGAGGTGTGCTGACTGGACTCAGCCATCGTCAGCACAGGGCACTTCATGATCTCCTTCCTCACCAGGAAGGTGAGGTCACCCTGGTAGCCCTCCTCCTCCTTTACCAACCAAAACCTTGCCAGTTATGCCCAATAATATTCTTTACTGCAGTACAGCTATGATGGCTTGAACTGGATGACTGTTTGGCTGAGATTTTATTGGAGTTGGTGCATATTCACCATAGCAGGATAAAAGTTACATTTATGAGGGATGCAGTGCACTTCTGCCTTTCTAATTGAGCTCAAGGATGGCTTGCTGATAACAGCCGTCATTAAGAAACTGGTAAGAAACCTGGTCATAACCCTACCTCCACTTGGGAAATGCTTTTAACTGAGAATCTTGTCCTTGGCTCCCATCTGTGCTACACAGGAGCTATGTTGCAGCTCAGTCTGTGGCAAGTCTTGTATTTCCTTATTCCTGACACCAGTCCTGTCCCATTGGCTTGACTGGAAATTAATTGTCAGCTCAGGTTTGCTGGGTGATCACTGGACTCATGGCTGATGCTGGTTACAATCTCCAGACCTGATTCTTACCCTGAGTTTGCTGATGTGACTTCCTGGCTCCTTGTTTGCGATTGTCGTGGTTTAACCCCAGCCAGCAACTAAGCACCATGTGGCCACTCACTCACTCCCCTGCCCCACAGCGGGATGGGGGAGAAAATCAGTAAAAGAAGTAAAAGTCATGGGTTGAGATAAGAACGGTTTAATAGAACAGAAAAGAAGAAACTAATAATGATAATGATAACACTAATCAAATGACAACCGTAATAATAAAAGGATTGGAATGTACAAATGATGCGCAGTGCAATTGCTCACCACCCACCAACCGACACCCAGCTAGTCCCAGAGCGGCGATCCCCCGCCCCCACTCCTCTGAATTTATACACTAGATATGATGTCACATGGTATGGAATACCCCACTGGCCAGTTTGGGTCAGCTGCCCTGGCTCTGTCCTGTGCCAACTTCTTGTGCCCCTCCAGCTTTCTCGCTGGCTGGGCATGAGGAGCTGGAAAATCCTTGACTTTAGACTAAACACTACTTAGCAACAACTGAAAACATCAGTGTTATCAACATTCTTCTCATATTGAACTCAAAACATAGCACTGTACCAGCTACTAGGAAGACAATTAACTCTATCCCAGCTGAAACCAGGACAGTGATGTAGCAACCTTCCTCCCTTGCTGTGACCCTCAGTTCCTAGCTCACCTTCCCTTGTAAAGCAGCCTGTCCTTCACACCATAGCTGTCAATGGAATACAGTGGGTTTACTCTAGGACTGCCCAGGGAGCTTTTGTACATGGAGAGTGATTTATTTGTAAACCTTGGGCACTTGGTCTTTGCTGGAGCTAAACCAGTTTCACATCAGCTGAAGACCTGATTCTTTGTCCTTAGTGATGCTAAGTTGTTTTGTTCTTTTTGTGAAATGAGATATTTTTCCCAGTGCTTTAAGGATCCAAATTATAAACTGGTTTTATAACCCATTAAGTAAACTGTCCAACTAGTCAAATTGGCTTTGATCCACTGACAGATTTTAGGCTGAGAAGCCTTGCACTTCCAAAATTGTTTTTCCAAGAATGGGATGAATCATACCTGAGGGCTGTCTGCCTCTCTCCACTAAGTCTTGATAGAGCCTAGGTGATCAGACTCATGCAAAATTTGAACGTGCCTATTGGTACAGAAGATGAGCCTCTTCATTTCCACCCCTCTCTGGTTTTGCTTTTTAATGTTGACTTTCTTCTGTTCACACAAAGAGACCTAAAACCATCCAGACATCAAAATGAGGTGCCAAAATAAGGAAACTTACTGTAGGTCATTTCACATCATGATACAACTTGCCCTGTTTCTCTTATTAGCACATACTAAACTTTACATGGGTTAGGTAGTACACAACACTTACTTGCTTCCCTCATATTTCTTGGTTAAAGTTTGCTGAGCAAACACAGAAACTTAATTATTCCAAGTTGGATACTTCACAAGTTATTAAAGGCATCTCAAAGTAGAAACTAGCATCAAGGAGCAATGTATATTTTTTGCCTTCCCTGTACTCTCATTTTCTCAAATACATCCATCATCTCCCACATTACATTATACTATGGGTGTAAAAACAATTTAAGGTTTCTCTTAGCTTTTCAGATAGCTGAGTTTAAGTCTTGGTATAAACTGTAGCAACTGGCTGCCTCCCTGTTATTTCAGCTTAGATGACTGCACTTATCAGTCCTGATATTAGTGAAAGAAACCTTGGTATGTGTGAATTATCTAGCCAAACAGCATTGTCTTTATTGTGGGTGATTATAGGTGAGCTCCTTTAGTGGAAGAAATATTCACTTCAAGGACAGAAGTCATCTCATACTAGCATAGGTTTCAAAGCCTGGTGAACAGATTCATCACCTCAAGTAACTATTTCTAAATATTAACTGTAAAGGTACAAACAATTTCCTAACTGCTGACATCTGGTGACATTTGACATACCCAGTGATAATGAGCATGGCCTTGATTTATTCTTGCAGAAGGCCAAGTTTCACATGTCCTTTCTGCCAGTCCCACACACTTACCTTGGACACCAAAGGTCATCTCAAGTGGTGCAAGGCACCCCTGCATGGGAAAATTATTCAAACCCCATCTAGAGGCTTTTTTTTTTTT
>NW_010972566.1:13861-15722 GCF_000737465.1 Haliaeetus leucocephalus
GTTGAAGTTACCCATACCCTCTATCATTCCTCTCAGTCTCAGGCAGACACGTCAGATAGCCAGGGGCATTTCTGAGCAAACTAGACAGATCTGTTCAAACAAGCAAAATAACACCTTGTGACGGAAAAAGACTTCACTGCAAGGTTGTCCTGGTTTCAGCTGGGATAGAGTTAACTGTCTTCCTAGTAGCTGGTACAGTGTTATGTTTTGAATTCAGTATGCAAAGAACCTTGATACCACTGATGTTTTCAGTTGTTGCTAAGTAGTGTTTAGTCTAAAGTCAAGGATTTTCCAGCTCCTCATGCCCAGCCAGCGAGAAAGCTGGAGGGGCACAAGAAGTTGGCACAGGACAGAGCCAGGGCAGCTGACCCAAACTGGCCAGTGGGGTATTCCATACCATGTGACATCATATCTAGTGTATAAATTCAGAGGAGTGGGGGCGGGGGATCGCCGCTCTGGGACTAGCTGGGTGTCGGTTGGTGGGTGGTGAGCAATTGCACTGCGCATCATTTGTACATTCCAATCCTTTTATTATTACGGTTGTCATTTGATTAGTGTTATCATTATCATTTTTAGTTTCTTCTTTTCTGTTCTATTAAACCGTTCTTATCTCAACCTGTGAGTTTTACTTCTTTTACTGATTTTGTCCCCCATCCCACTGTGGGGTGGGGGAGCGAGTGAGCAGCTGCGTGGTGCTTAGTTGCTGGCTGGGGTTAAACCACGACAAAGGTTCAAGCAAACGACTTGAACTTCACTCGCAGACTTAACTGCAAGGTTCAAGCAAACGACTTGAACTTCACTCACAGACTTAACTGCATGGTTCAAGCAAATGATTTATCTGAACTTCACTTACAGACTTAACATGCCCCTATTGCAGGTTTTACAGATACAATGGAGGAATGTTCTATTGCAATTTTTTAAGGCAAGAGTAGTACACTCTTACAACCACAAGCAATTCACAGACAGCCACAAGCACACACGCATTTATAAACTTAAAGCATAAACAATATTCACTTACCCCTCCAGGTAAGGGCTCTCAATCCCAGGGAAGCTACCTTGACCGGCGTCCCGATCAAGGGGGGGAAGGGTTTCCTTCACAAGCCAACTGTATAGTTGGAGAAGTGACTCCCCCATTTCCAACCTGAATCTTAGAGTTTTTATCCCCTGACTTGTGGAATGGTGTGTGTGACTATGTCTGAGTGGATTATGATATATGCCTAAATGGATTGTGTATATCTGAGTGGAGTTTCCTCTTATCTTTTCTTTGTTGGTCTGTGATTGTTTGAATACACAAGGTTGTCATTTGAAACTGACACTGAAACCCTTCAGGTTTTGGGTTTTTTTTACCTTGCTTCCTCAGGCAACTGAATAGTGGTTGGATTGAGACTCAGGGCATACTATTTGTTAAGGGATTTCAAGGCTCAGTTCAGGTTTTGGTTCTTTGAATGGCACAGCCACCGCCCTGTTCAGTTTAGCGTTTATCAGACAACACGGGGTTAAGCTGTCTACACAGCTCCCTGTGAGTTATGTCTGCAGAGAGACAGGGCCTCAAGGCAACCCAAGGCTGGGTCACTTTTGTAACCCCCCATGAATCGCCTGTGTGCACTAGACATGGTGAAACTTGTTTGTGAGCTATGAGTTGGACAATCCACACACACCCACGTGTCTTTTCCATGAATGCCAACTATGGGTTTGTGTGGCAGGGTTTTGGTAGTGGGGGAGGGTCCGCAGGGGTGTCTCCTGTGAGAAGCTGCTCAAAGCTCCCCCGGCTCGGAGCTGGCCCCACCTCTGGCCAAGGCCGAGCCCATCCATGACAGTGGTGGTGCCTCTGGGAGGACAGATTTCAGAAGGGGAACCAGTA
>NW_010972566.1:15948-28873 GCF_000737465.1 Haliaeetus leucocephalus
GCTGGAGCAGTTTGTGACTGAAGATCGGCCCTTGGAAAGGACCCACGCCAGGGAAGTTTGTGAGGAACTGCAGCCCGCGGGAAGGACCCACGCTGGAGAAGTTGGTGGAGGACTGTCTCCCGCAGGAGACACCCCACGGCAGAGCAGGGGCCGAGCGCGGAGTCCTCCTCCCCCTGAGGAGGAAGGAGCGGCAGAGACAAGGGGTGAGGAACCGACCCCAGCCCCCGTCCCCTGTTCCCCAGGGGGAAAGAACCGGGAGTGGGGCTGAGGCGGGAGGGCGGGTGTTCTCGGGCTGGGGTTTACTTCCTGATATCCTTGTTTTGATTTGATTGGTAGCAAATTAAATTGATTTTGTTTCTTCCCCAATTTGAGCCTGTCTTTTGCCCGTGACTGTAAGTGGTGGGTGATCCCTCCCTGTCCTTGTGTTGACCCATGAGCCCGCCTTTACATTTTCTGCTCATCCCACCGTGGCTGGTGGGGGAGGAGTGAGCAAGTGGCTGCGTGGTGCTTTGTTACTGGCTGGGTTTAAACCACGACACCATGGTGAGCATTTCCAAGAGAAATAGCTCCTAATCTTTACAGAGGGGGCACTGGAAGCAAGAAATGCTGGTGCACAGAGCCTGTCCCTGCAGGAGAAACATAAGGAGCATGAGTGAGGCTCTGGTGCTGCCAAGTACCTGCTGTGCCCCCGGGGGTGAGACAACAGCTCCTGCCTGGATGCAGCCCCTGTGGAACCAGGCGTGTTTGCACGCTGGGCACGCCATGGTGCCGTAGGACTTTCTGTCCCCCACAAGGTCCAGGCAGATGAGGCAGGTGGTGTTCAGTCATTTCTTCCACATATATCTACTAAGCTTTGAATGTGGGTTAGGATTAGGATGGGCATTAAGATTATGAAGAATAAGGAAGAAGTGAGGCATGTTGCGCAATGCAGAGTGGAAAGTTGAGGAGTGGCACAGGCAGATCTTCTGTTGGTCTTTCAGCAAAATGATTTGACTGCAGATTTTAGCATGTGATCAGGAGGAGAAGAAGGGTTAGGGTAATGAAAAGCAGGGAACTCAAAATGGGAAGGAGTGTGCGTGTTGCATGTTCTGGGATGGAAAGTGGAAGCCTGGCCCAGGAGTCTCCAGGTGTGTGTTTGTCTTGCAGTGGGAACATACACCCGCCAAGCTTGGCATATGAGTCAACCGTAGAGCAATGTCTATGATAATGTGGCTTCAAAAAGAGGATGAACTTTTCAATTTTTGCCTTTCTTACTGTAGCAGAAAAAATAATTTGCATGTTGAGTAAATAACAAAACCGAACAAATTAAGTTGCTGTTTTAATGATGTTAACAACCTTGAATACAGCAACTGTTCATTTGAATTTCATTAAAACACAGTACAATTACGGAATCCATTGTCATCTGGAGTGGAGGGAATATAATATTCACTGAAAAGTGAGTACTTGTAGAGCTTTGTTGTTAACAAAAATGATGAGTTACCAGAATACTTGAAAACATACGTTTCTCTAGAGCTGTGTTTTGTTAGGTGAACCTAAGCAGGTAAGGAATAAATTAAATGTTGATCCTTCATAAACTGAAATGTTCTCAGAAAATGTTATAGTGTCTATTAAGAAGGGTCTAGATGAATTATATCGTGACAGAAGATTTTTAAAAATTATTTTTAATCATAACGTTTTTCTCTGTAGAATGATGATATTTTTAAAAATATAAATACAAGAAGAAAAAGCTTTAAAAAATACAAGTTAAAAGTTTGCAAAAATACTGGAAGCTCATAGCAGGTACACATAATAAGAGGCTCCATTTTTTTCTAGCGATGTGGAGAGCTTTGGAGTTTTTCAGAGGCACTGGCATGGGGGTGGTGTGGTATGTTTTTAGTTGTTTCTTGGTGTTTTTTTAGTCTTAGTGTACAGTTGTGAGAGACTGAAAGAGTTAATGTCTCAAACATTGTGCTGGGGCAAGTTCTGCATAACAACGAACACTGCATAACAAAGAACCACAGGTGAAAATAAGCTGATCAGCACAGATCAGCACAGGACATCAGCAACAGGATGCAGAGGGCATGCTGGAGGATGCGCAGCTCTTGTGTTCTGATATGCTGAACAGGGCAGCTCACCATGTTTGGCCAAAGATCAAACAATAGTCATGCCTGCAGGGAAGGAGAAGTTACTCCCCAAATGACCCCCAAGCCCACCGAAGCATTTCCCAAAGGTTCTGAAAGCACAAACCAGCGCATGACATCTAATTAGCCTAATGAGTTCAAGTGTCCACCCGAAGGAGGGGCAAGGAGATGATAAAAAGACACAAATTGAAGCCCAACATGCACACACCCCCACCAGAACTGGACCCCTAGACTGGCTGGACCAACGCTGCAGCCAGGACCGGTGAAATCTTTCTCTTTTCTTTTCCTCTTTCTCTCTCTGCCTCAGTCTCTTTCTCTCTCCTTTTTCATAATCCCTACACCTCATCCCTTTAGGCATAAAACTGTTGACCAAGTCTGGGACTAAGAGTGGATCCAGGCGCCCCTAGGCTTTTACCTGAGGAGGAGTCTAGAAATCAAGGAAGTCCACTCTGAACGTCGTGACCCAATGGGAGGGCTCTCCTTATTCCCTGAATTGATGTAGGTGATTACCACAGGTTACACGGTTTACTGAGGTAGTTTCATGCCAGTTCCTGTTGGGAGAAACCGCGCCACCTACTGTTACACATGCCAAGTTCAGTTTGCTTCTGCCATAAATAAAATGTTCAACTGATCGTTTAGTGTCATTTCACCTTAATTTAGCCCGAGGGAATTCCGAACTCACCACGACCCCTCCCTGGTCTGTCCAGCACAGGTCCCGACAACATTGTCCAATCTGATACAGAAAATCCAGAGGACAAACAGTGTAGTCAGACTATTACTATTTTTAGTAAGAATTGCAGGAAAAAAGTGGGGATAGGCTTGCATGAGTGAACTCTCCATGAGCAGAATCTAAGTACAAACTGTGCAAGAGCATTGAGATTTGGCTGAATAGTAATTTTTCCTTCTCCAAAAAAAAAAAAAAAATCACTTTAGCTACCAGATGTCACATTCCCTTACTAGGTCCCTATGTTGCATTTTTTATTACATGCAGAGGCTTTGCAAGCAGGATCTATGCAATTTAACCAAAAAAAAAAGCTTTAGACTTTCAGTAAACACAAAAGATGGCAAAGATTAGCATGACATTATGAGATGCCTTAGCATGCTCCCTGAAGGTAATACTTCAGGGTCTTTGCTGGCCTAGAAGGCTTCAGCCAGGAGGTGAAGAGTGGGGGTCCACTGCTTTGTGGACTGAGCTGATCTGAAGTCTTGCTGAGCTCCTGTCTTCCAACTCATTTTTTTTTCTTTAAGATTTTACATCTTTTCATGTTGATTTTCTACTCTTTAATTCCTGAGTTCCTAACCATCCCACTTAAAACAATCCAACGTCTTTCTGCATTTTACCCTTCTCACCTTGCAAGCTTGAACTCTATTTTCTCTCATAACTTAGGAATTTCCCTGCAAGTCTGAGCCAAGGATGCACAGCTGTCCTGTGTCAGAACTCAGCCTTGGATCAGACAGCTGGACCCTCTGGGTAGGGGAGCTGAGAAGCACAAGCCAGCTGATTTTCAGATACTTCTCCGTAGTCGTCGAGAGTTGATTCTGTTATACTGAAGAGGCTTTGCTGTTCTTATTGAACCTACACAGTGGAACTGAACTAGCCAGGTCTATGTAAGTTGTGAGAGTTTTTCTGAGAAATAAGCAAAGTGGATACTAGAATTTCATATGGTTACAGATTATTTATGAATGGAAAACTTAACTGTTTTATAGCCATTTAATCTATGAAAGCTCAGTTTGGTTCAAATCATATTACTGTGTAGTAGGAAATTCTTTGCCCACGCTACTAGCTGCTTTTCAGCATTCAGGGAAAGTAGTCTTTCCTTTCACATACTGCTGTCTTATTTTTACTTATTTTTCAGGTATGCCATCCATAATGTAGACATCAGCTTTTCAGTTAAAAAAGAATGTAAAGTGTTTACAACTATAACCATCTTCCCCTTGCCTCTAGCCTGGCATCCCATGTTGAGTGCCAAAAAAGACTGTTACGGTTTAACCCCAGTAGACAGCTAAGCACTGCACAGCCGCTCACTCACTCCCCCTGCAGCAGGATGGCAGGGGGGCGAATTTGAAGGGTAAAAGTGAGAAAACTTGTGGGCTGAGACAAAGACAGATTAATAATTAAAATATATATAAGTGGAAAAAGAAAACAACAAAGAGAGAGGAAAATAAAACCCAAGAAAAAACAAGTGATGCAAAAGAAAACAACTGCTTGCCACCAACTGACAAATGCCCAGCCAATCCTAAGCAGAGCAACCCCTGCCAAACTTTCCCCTCCCCAGTTTAATTGCTGAGCATGATCTCACATGGTGTTGGGATATCCCTTTGGCCAGCTGGGGTCAGCTGTACTGGCTGTGTCCCCTCCCAACTTTCTGTGCACCCCCAGCCTATTTGCTGGCAGGGCAGTCTGAGGAGCAGAAAAGGCCTTGATGTGGTGTAAGCACTGTTCAGCAATAACTGAAAGATCCCTATGTTATCAACACTGTTTTCAGCACAAATCCAAAACACAGCCATGTGCAAACTACTGTGAAGAAATTTAACTCTATCCCAGCCCAAACCAGTACATATATTTTTGTAAACACATATGAAAGTGACAGAAAAGTTGTTGTACTGTTTCTTTTGCAATACAGGTATAATGTATAGAGCCTTCCCTTGTACTGAAGTGTTGAAGAGTACTTTGATGCAGTTTGGATAGAAAACATTGGTTAAAAGTAAAAGTACTTTTGGCTGTGTCAAGGAATTTGTCAGGAGTTTGGAGTTTTCTATGTAGCCAGTGTTTCATTCTCATAGCTTGATGAGCTGTTTATGCCTCTTTTGAGAGTCTGGTTCCTAATAACTATATGATAGAGGCTGCAGTAGAGTACCTTTGTGGTGTTCTTGATATTTATTGATGTGCTTATGTTCCTCACTTTCAAAGATAGAGCATCAGCCTGAATGGGTCTGGTGTTGTCTAGCAAAGCTTGCAGTCATGTGCTATTTCTATCACTTTTCTGAACACAAATAACTAAGTAAAATGAGGCAAAACATGATTTTTGTTAGAAATGTTATTGTCAAGCTTAACGTAGGTCTGAAACTTCAGCCAGAACTGTGAATTGCTTGACACTCATTTCTGTTCTGTTTAGCAAGATGACACCATGCCAGATGTTTGAACCTTATCAAGTGTCCATGCAGTGAACAATGTTAGGTCCGTCTTTGATAATGCCGTTAAAAGGTATGACCATCAAGTTTCATTTTGACCTGAAGTTTTCTAGTAAATGTCCCTTCCCCTTCTCTTTTAAAAAACAGAGGCTGTGCTAACTTTTCATGTATTTCCTTCAAGGTGAATTACAGAAAAGAGGGGGTGTTGCAATAATAAAGAATTCTCCCTTGTCTTGCAGAATGTGTGATAGCAAATCAAAGGAAAGAAGGAAGTTTTCCTTAGTGCACTTAAGGGAACCATCTGCTTGTAATGTGCTAATCTAAAAAGCACAAGCTGTGCCTGTGTTCTCTATGGGTTCCCAGCCTCTTCCTATACCATAAGAGTCTCACCTCTTCTTGCTACAGTCTGATATTTGATAAATTTCTAAATCTTCTTGAATTTGCCTTTCTGAAAGATTCTGTTTTAATATTTTGACAAAAACTACATTAGCTGAAGCTGAGTTAACCATCCACAAAAGCTGAAAGCAAATAAAACTGGTCATCTTTTGAAAAATTTATCTGGCTCTTTGGGAAGAATTCTCTCTTTATAAAATGTTCAGCTGTGAAGAATTCATAGCACAGATCTGTGGAATGCATTTCTCTGAGGTCTCCCATGAATACCTAGGTGTCAGTTTGATACAGTTACTAAAGTGACAATTCACATGTAAGGACTTTAAATTTTAATACATGAAAATGCCTCTAGAAAATGCAGCAAAATAGACTGTTTAGTGATAAGGTCTGCAGTGTTGTTCATATTTCCTTGCTATGCATTTGTTTTTGTCTACTACTAATGCTTGTTTAATACATGTTTTCCTTCACACAATTCTGAATACATTGTCCATTTCCACTTAAATTTTTTGATCATATGTTTTCAAGAAAAACTTTCGTTTTACCTAATTTCAGATGTTTCTTAATCTAGCTTATTATATAGACTTAAATATTGAATGCACATAAAAATGGCACTCAGAATATATTGAGGTTGAATTGGAAATAAGTAAACCATAAGCCTTTTCTGTGTTAACTTCAGAAGCTGGCATAATACATTGCTACAGAGCTTGTATTCACAAACTACCAAATTGTATTTCCCTAACTAATGCATCATAAAAATTACAGAAACCATTGTGAAAATTTTTAATGTTAGGATCTGTATATATTGGGAAGAAAAAATGTTTACATTTGTATGACTTCTTAACAGCCCACCTATAAATACCATAGTGTTAAAAGCAGACATGGCAGTTCAGGTAAAACAGTGTCCTTCCCTGGCTGCTAATGACTTTGAAGTGTCCTTTTCTATCATTGTCAGCTATTTAAACAGTGAAATACATATTAGAATTCTCACTAGATGGTTGTAGTATTGTTTATACTGTGATATATTCAGGCATTAAAAAGATACTCTAGACTTGACATTTTATTATTTGTATGGTTAAATAATTTTTATGGCTCAGCAAAAGCTGATTGAAGTCTTAAATTCTAATGTTTTCCTTAACTGTGACATAACTAGAATGAAGAACAGTATATCTCTACTTGTGAGTACTGTTTGAAACTCATATCAACAAAAGCAATTTTTTTGTGTGCATGTGCTTCTGTCAGACACTCTATAGAGAACTGATGGAACTGGGCCATGAAGATGCAAGTTTGGCCTTTAAACTGAAAAGCTACATCATGGATGCAAACTACTTTGTGATGGATTTTTTTTTTAATTCTTCATAAACCATAAGTTTTAAAAGAACAAACAAAAAAAGGCAGCATATTGTAGAGTTGTATGTCACATATAATAATTAGAAGTACAAGACTTTCTGAAGAACTAAAAAAACCTTCTGAATGTGAACATTCTTGAAAACATTGAAGAATAAATATTACAGCTAAATGTAGATCTTAAGGTGATTTTCTGTTTGTAGCGTGGCTTACATTTTGCACTCGAGATACCGGACAGCAGCTAAGCCTGGGCCTCTTGACATTTCTCATTTGAAATTGGTTAGGTGACTGCCGCCATTACTTCTGAACAGTAAACGATGTTACACTTGATAACAGATAACTGCAATTGTTCGCTTGCTTCAGAAACAGTCTTCTACTGGTGAAGTACTTACTGTCAATAAGAATTAGTTCCACTAAGATTTATGTGGCATTCCCCATTTATTAAAATAGCTCGGGACTACTCACAGAGGTTTAAATTAAATTAGTTATAAAATAAAATAGTTTAATCATTGCTTCAGTAGCAAGAATGCAGATCTCCCATCCACCAAGGTGTGCAGCCTAATGAATCATCTAGCTTAGGTGAGGCTATTGAATCACCCTTGTTCTTAATGCATCTTTTTTTTGTGTGTGTGTGGTATATTATCCACATCCCTTATTCCATAGAAAACAGAAACACTTCAATAAATGCCATAGAACACACCTGTCACTCAGTTTTTCCTAATTGATATTTTCATTCTGCCTTTAAACATGAACTTTCATCACCAAAAATTAACACCTGTGTATCTAAGTCTCACACAATTTTATAAAGCACCTGTCCATGGGCATTGTCCATACCTCCTAGGAAATGACAGGATGGGCTTGAAGCCAAGAGGAGGCTGCCAGAACAACCGTAAAGTAAGATCACTTGTTTCTTCAGCCACCCTCATTTGACCCCTGGAGAAGGCACTGAACCCCAAGGTAGAGAGACCATTTTGATGACGAAGCTGGAAAAAACACAGAAGAGCCCATTATCTGGAAGCATGGTGGGCCTGAGAAATCAAGAACCTGAAGAAAACATGCCCAGGAGACAAGAGAAGAAAGCAACACTCTCCAAGAACTCCTTGTGAGCACTGCAGCAGGAAGAGAGTGTCCTCTGACACTGAGGAGAGGGAGAAGCTGGATGGAAGCCAACCAGCCTGTCAGTCTCCCAAGCAGAGGTGCACTCGCAGTGGGGAAGGGCAGAAGCACAGTCGCTATCAGCTGGTGCATGGCAGTGGAAGCCTGTACTGCTCTTCCCACAGGGAGAAAAAAGAGCCCTGGTGCTGGCTGAAGCTCAGGAGAAGATCCTCCTTGCAAAAGACAGAGAAGCCAGAGCAGAGGAAGAGCCTTTCCAGCAGAGCCATGGAGGTGGGAAAAACACAGCTCCTCCACCAGTTACTATTGCTCCCATGTGACAGGAGATGGTGGAGAGAGAGAGTTCTGGCACTGGGCTAAGGACTTTGGGAAAAGGAGACCAAATAACAGCCACAGGTCTCTGAAGGGTTCTCACAGAAGCCAAAGGCTTTCGCCATCACCTCTCTGGAGGGGAAGGTGGCCTTGGCTGGAGTGGCTACAGAGCGTCTGGTCTGTGGCTCGGTGGATCAGTAGGTCAGAAGCAGCCTGGGAAATACTCACTTGTCAGACATGTACCAGTTCACTCTGAGTTTGTGGGCTCATGCCAGGCAAATGAAAAACAAAGAAAACACCCTGTGCAGAGGGGAGTGACAGCACAACCAAAAAGAAACAGTGAAAGACAGAAGCAAGATGTTTCCGATGATCAGAAGATGAAAAAAATACGCAAAGGTGAAAAGGAGGATGAAAAGTAAACAAGACTTGTGGCATCATCAGGAGAAATGTTTCCTAACTCCTTGCTGGCTGTTTCACATGTGGGGCTTATGGACAGAAGCATTCACTGTTCCAACTCAGCTTACCACCACCACCTGCAGCTGGCCATCAAAAGCCACCAAGAACTATTATCAACACAAGGCTTACCTTCAAACCTTGAGATCTGATTGAAACAATAAAATTCCCATTAAAACCCAACACAATCCAAAGTGGTGTTTCTGATTTCAGTAGAGGATTTTCCCAGGTGAGAAAGAACTGTTGGGTGTTACTTAAATTTTTTAACTTGAGCCTTCCTGTATGAAAGCACACTCCTAATCTAGAAGGGTGGGAGCTTTCTGCACCTGCTGAGCCACAAGACTAGGATGTCCTTTAGCATATGATTTCCTTAAAGATCTTAGTGAGGGAACAGCTCTGGCACAAAGGGTCCAGCTTCCTCCGAAGAAGATTTGCATGGCCTGGCAGCAGTGTTCTTGTTTATTGGGATAACGCTAGTACCACACAGGTAGCTATTTCTTCGGATTTCGAATTTCCAGGAGCTTAGTGCTCTCCTTTCTTCCTCATGCAGGCAGCCTCATCTGTCACTGGAGGTCTGGAAGACATTGTCAAACCTGAGCAGCTGGATGTCGAAAATGGCTATAAATGCAGCAAGTAAGATTATTGCTAATGACACCTTCACAGTAGATACTGGGTTACAGTATTGCATGTCTAGGAGCAAAAGTTATGTTTTGACTTAATTTAGAAATGCAGTCATGAGACACCTCTTTTTTTTTTTTTCCTTCCCCTTACAACTAACACACCCAAATCATCCGGAACTTGGAAAATAATGCATTTGTTTCTAAGATGGGTAATTTTTCCTTCTGCCTGAATATTTGGAAAGCTTTTGATAAGAATTTTATTCCTGGCATTGTCTACCCTGGAGGTGGTCAACCTTCCTAGCTATGAAGTTGTCACCTGAACTACCCCTATGGCCAGAAGGGAAAAGACATAACCCCTATGCAGTGGTGCACCGAAGCAAGGAGGAGCTCTGGACAGTGATTTGGGATGGGAGGGAAAGTGGCAGTTTCCTCAAGAAAGCAACAGTTTCATTTCCAAGGCTTTTTGGATGGTTGCGTCTCTGTCCAGGAGACCTCAGTCCTTGGAGCAGTAGCAGCCCCTGCTGGCTCTCTGAACAGTGTCTTGGCTAGTTCTTGTAAGGACTGTAAACTGCTGCTCTCCAAAGTGAGCCACCCTTGACTGAAGCTACCTTCAGTCAGAGCGTATGGACTTAAGGGGTCTGCAGTGCAAACATTTGCATACAATAGTTGGGCAAAACAAGCCTTAACTTAACCATACACTCAGAGAAGCAAACACTGCCAGACTTGGTTCTATAACACTTGTGTCTGATGTGTCTGAATGTATAAAGCACAAATATCTGCTTATTACCACTGAAAAACTAAATGTTAATGAGGATTTGCTAGTTTCAGTGGGGTACTAGAAAAAATGAATGCTAGGTTCTCATTTTTCTGTGGATCCTTGCAAGCAACATGCCCTGTCTTCGAAATGCGGATGGCAGAGAGATGACAGCTGAGGAAGGAGATGAGCAAAGCACCTCGCAGCTGAACTGCCTGTTCCTGAGTATGCTCTGTGGCATGTGACCAGCAGAGTCATACTGAAGGAGCAAGTTTCTATCTTTTCAGTTGGCTGGAAGAGAAAGCTCTTGCACATGTATGGCACCTTCTTCACTTCTGGTAAACCATCCTGTCACTCTCAGTTTTTCCTCATTGGTGTTTTCCTTCTCTGACTATGAATTTTTCTCCTCGGAGATTACCACCTCAGAATAGTGTATCTAAGTCTCACACAATTTTATAAAGCACATGGTTCTTAACGTGTCCATGGGCATTCACCATGGCCATAGTATTCCCTGCCTGACATTTGGACATTGGGATTGGAAGAAGAGGCTGATTAATTCTTTCCACTTCTAGCTATCATCAACACCATTTGTCTTGACAATGTAAAGTGACATATGTCAGTGTTGCTCTGTCTTTGTGATAGTAGTGGAATTTCCTTGGTTACCCTGTATGTCCTGTCTTTCTGGGGACCATATAACAAACTTGCAATGAAAGGTTTCATTTCCAAGCATTTTGGATGGTTGTGTCTCTGTCCAGGAGACCTCAGTCCATGAAGACAGAGGGCTGTCGAATGTCTTTGTCCTGGAGAAGGGCTGTTTGCTTCTTTGGTTTTTCAGCGTTGATCAATAAACTTTTATGGGAATCCGATGCAGCTTCTAGTGCTGAGGCAGCAGCACTAGAGCTGCCTTCTTCCAGTTCTTCTAGCTTTGCTATTGCAGCAGAAAGCTGAAAGAGGCTTTTCAGAGCATGAGTTTGGAGTAGCCCCTTTGGCATCTGGAGGGGTGCTACCCTCTGCTGCATTATGAAGCTGTGCTCCAGCGAGAGGTTCATCGCCCTGCTGTGTTGGGAACTGCTGGCAAGCCTTCCTTCTGGCACTGGCAGTGACCCACAGTCAGATACTTGCCCCACTATCTTCTCCATGCTAGCAAGCCTGACGAGCAGTGCATGGATTCATGAAAAGGTGACTGGTATTATGCAAGTAGACATTGCTCAAGTAGCATAGGCATGTGTGAGCTGTGAAAACTTGTTCTGAGTTATGCTTTTTTTGGATGGGAGGCATGGAGTGGAGAGAAGATACGTTACAACTATTGGGTCTGTGCTTGTTTTCAAGGTGTGAATGGCTGGCTGCTACGTCAAAGAGGCTTATGATACATAGTTCCTTCAATGTCCTGACAGTGTGCTCGAAGAGTTTTGATGCTTTCTCTGGCAGAAAATTAGCAAGATATGTATACAAGTGCACTGCAACTTTATCTGCTTGGAAGGAGACATTTCCTAAAGGAGGGTCCTTTTTTGGAAGATGTTAGCCATCGTGTGCAGACGTCTAAGAAAAATCAATGCAATAGCTGGGCCTTGCTCTTTCCCTTCTGGTAAGAGGAAAGCTCCAATATGAAGAGAAGCACCTACTGTGCTTGTAAAGAACTGGTTTGTCCAAGAACAGTTTTCTGCCACTTAAATGATGAAATGGCAAAAGCTGTTTTTGATGAACTCAGAAGATATATTTCTATATGTATACAGCCTCTAGCATGTGTTTGGTGACAAGGTTTTCTCAGGCTGTTTCCTAAAGATGCTCAAGATATTTTTTGAGTCTTCTTGGTCTCTCTTAAGGCTGTGCAGTATTCAGAATATTTGGACCTTGGCGTATACATGCCTCAAGCAGCTGGAGAGCCACTGCTCTATTCCTTGTATGTCATCCTGGTACACGAAGGTTTCAGCAGTCAGGCAGGACACTATTACTGCTTCGTAGAGGTAAATGTAACCTTTGTTTCCAGCAGTATAAGAATCAGTGCTGGTTAAGAGAAACTGGGATGCAAACGCTGCTGGTAATCACAGTTCTCAGGGAGAATATCTCGGGATACGCTTGCTTTGATTTCTGTTGGTGGATTGTGTCCTTCACTGGTGTTCTCTTTGGTTTTGTTCCTAAGCCAGGCAGTTCATCTAAAGATAGCATTCTGACCTAAAAATATTGTTACATTTCTTCTCTACATGGTCTATTTCCAAATTAAAAAAGGTCCACCTAGACCTCCTGCAAGTCCTGCTAGGACTAAAAACCATTGCTGTTCTTCACTTTCCCTTTGCAGCCTATTCACAGGCACAACAGGTTTGGGGATCTGTGCTTGCCCAGAGAAGGAACATCTCATGGTGCTCAGTCTCGTAGAGCCTCTTCCCAAATAAGCAAACATCTGGCTCCTTCTCCCACAAGGAAGGTGCCAGCCCTGAAAGCTGATGCTGGTCTTCACCATCCCTGTGCAGCCTATTCGCTGGCCCAACAGCCCTGGCATCTGTGCTTTCCCACAGACGGACCATCTCATGGCACTCCTTCTCGGCAGAGCCTCTTTCCGAAAAGGCAAACGTCCGGCTCCTTCTCCCACAAGGAAGGGGCCAGCCCTGAAAGCTCTAGCTACTCTTCCCCTTCCACTCGCAGCCTCTTCACAGGCACAACAGCACTGGGGATCTGTGCTTTCCCTCAGA
>NW_010972566.1:29104-29569 GCF_000737465.1 Haliaeetus leucocephalus
AAGCTGTAGGACTCATCTTTTTGGCTAGGTTACTCTTGTCTGCATCCTGCTGCTGATTAATCTTCTATATTACATCGAGTAGAAGCTAAATCTTTTTACATTCAAAGCCTTTTGTAGAGACTCCACATCAATCTTTCCTCCTTCCAGTTCCAAAAGCCAAATTCTGCTCCCATGCTGCCAGCTTGACCTCCATACTTGTAAAATTTCCAAACACTTTCTCTCCTTGTGAGAATGTCTTCACAAACAGTTCTCTCATTATTTTCCCTAAAATTCTTCTTTGCTCTGTTGGCAATAATTAGCTCACCAATGCCCTTATATTCCTGTCTACCACAGTGAATAATCTTTGCTCATAATTTCTTTGCACTCACGTTCTGGCTGTACCCACCAGTTGCCTGTTGTCTAATACATAGATTGCAAGCTCCAAGAAACAAGGGTGGCATTCACGTTCGTACAGTGCTTGGCATC
>NW_010972566.1:29653-30290 GCF_000737465.1 Haliaeetus leucocephalus
AATTTAAAAGTGCTAACGCCGAGGGAAGCGTATATGCATGGGCACATGGGTGCTTCTTGCGCATGCATGTCATGACTAAACATATTTCCTGCGTGGTATAGTAGAGAGAGAACATGTGATGTACACGTGCTACATCTGACATGTGAGCTCTAAAATTCAGGTAATTGGTAATAAATTGGCTCTGGAGGCCAAAGACTTGGCCCTCTGGACTCAGGCCTCAGGAGTGCCATTATTAAGCTTCACCAGCATAGCGAGGCACTCCGCTGCACGCATAGCTGGGAGGGAGGAGAGATGGCAAACCAACTACAGCAATAACATCACTGAAGGCACTGTTGGTGCAGACGTGAGGACGTGAGGCAAGAGCAAGCTGTGCACAAATGCTGGTAGCTAAAAACTGGCCAAACTGAGAAAAAATGGAGGGGAGTGAAATTAGGCTTGGTTTTAATAACTTTGGAAATGACATATGGGAAAAAATATATAAGAACATATGGGGACACCCTTGCTCCTGCAGCTTTGCCAGTATCCCGCTACCCGCCTCGCTGTTTGGTGAAGATGCTTCCAAACACTTTTGTGCTGCTGCCTTTTTATGCTGTGAGCATGGCCCGGTGGCTGTTCCACAATTTAGTGCACAGAAGGA
>NW_010972566.1:30300-30834 GCF_000737465.1 Haliaeetus leucocephalus
AATACCATCTCAATAAAGTTTGTTTACAATGGTAATCAAACATTATTGGTCTTTGTGCTGAGTGCACAGTGATTTAGACTCACAAAACGGGATAGAGCCAAACACGGGGAAAGCAGGGGGAAGGAGGGCACCTGCCAATACGTGAGGCTGTGCCCTTCCTGCAGGCACAGGAGGGTTCAGAAATGATGTAAGGACTTGGACACTCTGTCCAGTTCTTGCGGTGCAATGAACTGCATTTCTGCCAAATGGCCACTAATGGCCCATGAGTGGTCTTACCTCACCCATTTGCAAGGTGAAACTAAAACCTCAGAATTTTAAACCGGAACCCCATGGCCCTTCTGAGCCCCACGATGGCCACAGGAGGAGCAAAGGGAAACCCCTACACAAATTTCAGTGGAATTTCTCAGCTCAGATGCTGCCCCACTGCCACTATTTCCATGCTGTTTACTTTTATAATAGTAAAAATTATTCCATCGTTTTTTGCTTCAGAGGAACTTTTCCTCCAGCTTCTTCCCCTCTTATCATGTTTCTTGT
>NW_010972566.1:31161-32544 GCF_000737465.1 Haliaeetus leucocephalus
AGGGGTCTGCTCAGTAGTAGAGTCTCTGGGTAGGACGCAAGGAAGACCATGCTCTGGAGCAATGCGTCAGCAAGGCAGGGCTGGCCAAGAGCAGGAATCACGTCAAGGAGGTGGGAACCAAGGTCATGGCTGAGCAGAAAGCAGCCAGGAGTAAGCAAGCAAGGGCTGGGAGGCTTCTGGAGCTGAAGGCAGAAACAGGGACCAGGGACAGGGCAGGCAAGAACGAGAGGCAAAGGCCAGGAGAAAAGGGCTGGGGCATAGCTGCAGCAATGAGAAATACTGGACTGAAATGGTCAGCGCTGCCTTTTATATCTGATAAATGCAGCAAGTCACCTGTCAAGCTTATAGACCTGGAAATAGGGTTGCCGTCAGGGAGGGAGGCTGCCGCTTGATCCCTGCAAAGATTTGCAAGGCTTGTCCAAACTCGCAGTGGGGTTTGTCCAGCGCTCAGTAAAGACTCTGTAAAAGACCTCCACTCAGCTATGAGAACATTAATAGTCTGAAGAATATATTATTTTTCTAAACTGGACAGACCTGGACACTGCTGGATAACAGCCATTTGCTTTCAAATTTTCATGCTTGAGTACTGAGCAAAAAAATATAGCCCTGCAATAGTTTTTGACTTGTAAATCATTCTAAGAATTAAAGAAAATGTGGGGTAGACTGAATTATCATAGAAGTTATCAAATGAATCATTAGCAAAATTATTCTTAGCCAGATCACTGCTAGGGGCAAGCAATAAAGAGAGAAAAAAGGAGGAAAAGGAAAATGCCTAGGGCAGTACCCTCCAAGTGTGACCACCACACTAATAAATTAGAATAAGAGTCATTAGTAGGTGCAACAAAGTGGAGAATTAAGGCCCGAATCTATGAAAGTTAACAGTCCAATGCTAATGAAGACCTATCTAGATATTTGAAAGGAAAAGTAATAAAGAAAACTTTAACAGAAGGCATGCTGATAAAAATAATTTAGTACAAAGCCATGTCCCAGGCATGTAGGAAACTGCGAGGAGCTCGCGGTGGTGGTCTCAGCGGGGAAGACACTAAGGCTGTGGGCAGGTGTCTTTTTCAGGGCCGCTGGAAATGGTTAATGAGCCTCGTCCACCCACGGCAGCTCATCACCGCTCCTCTCTGAGACGTTGGCTGGCCAGGACCTGCGGCGTTACACCCGCTCGTTTTGGTTGAACCCCCCAGGAGGCAGTCAGCTGCCCTCGGAGGCTGGAAAACCGGGGCTGGGAAGGGGGTCAGCTGCAATTCTGGTGGACCCTCAAGCTCCTCTCCTTCCTTCGGGTCGGGGCGAAGGAGGAGACGGTCGCCGGGGCGCAGCACAGGAGGTCCTGCTTCCAAAACCTGCCCTCTGCCATCGGTGCAAAGTAGCAATAAA
>NW_010972566.1:32612-55102 GCF_000737465.1 Haliaeetus leucocephalus
TTCCGTGCAATTTTCAGCTTGTGGAGAGCCTTGGATTTTGCTAATTTTTCCTGATTTTGAATATGAGTTTTGTTTATTTTTCAATGTCAAAACATTTCCCTGGCCAGGAAGACCATGTCCTGCTCAGCTGCAGCAAGAACCTGAGCATCTTTTCAAATCATCTGCAGCTTTTGTTGTCAGAACCATCACTAGTTACTACCTCATTTCTGCTACCCATTTGACGCAACTGTGTGGGGCATTGTTTCATGATCTGGGCTTCTTTGTGTTCCTCCCCTGAAACAATTAATTCACGACAAGACAAGTAATATTTTCAAAATGTTTTGGTATGAACTGTATCTTTCTTCATAAAAGAGATGTTAACTGTTCATTCCCTTTTCACATGAGCAGATCTTTTCCAATGCTTAGCAACAAGTCTTTCTTGAAAAGATAAAACATGTGTGGTGAATAGTTAAAAAAAAATGATGCAAGGTAAGTATATCTCCCCGGCTGTTACAATGCATTGATTTTATTAAGCAGTATCCCATTGTGATGAGCTGCTGGAATGGAAATGTTACTTCCTTCAAGGTTTACATTATGTTATTTAGACATTTTTTAAACTTGAGGTTGACAATCCCCACAGGAGGCGGTGATGGATGCAAGGGGAGTGGCAGGGAAGACAGTGAGGGAGAAGAGAAATTATCATAGATGGAGCCAGCAACACCACTATTTTCCCCCGTGTGATTTTATTTATATATTTGCCTCATACCACAACCCTGTCTCTGAGGGATTCCTTGAACATCAACTTCATTAGTTACGAAGGCAGCAATCCATAACCAATTTTCTTTTCATGTCAAGCTTGTTCATGTATAAACCCAGCCCTTTTGTTGGAAACATTTGCAATTAATCCCACAAACAAAGAAAATGCAAATCGTACAGTCTACCCTAAGCAACCCTTCTGACTCAAGGCCCTGACCACCATCTATTATACACTAAAATGAATTGAAATTCCCACTTTGAGTCTAACCTAATTTTCTACTGATAACAGGCATGGACTCCCAGAAGCATTCCATGCATCTAGATAGTAACATCCTAATTTCCTTTCCTGGTAAATATTTTAAATAAGATTTTAGCACCAAAGGAAATTAACCTTTAAATTAATTGTAATTATAAAATGCCATCACTGATTTTGTCTTCAGACTAATTACTTGCTATTATTTAAACAAACTGCACCTCCTCTGAGCTTTAAGTTTGTTTCGCTCTCTGCAGCGCAGTGCCAAACGATCACAGACCAGGCTGTGTAACGTCTGCCAAGCCCTGGGACACCTTGGACTGCTCAGGTCCATTTGCATCTCAAACGCGGCCACTTCCACTTGTCACGTCATCCTGGCCGTAGGCTTCCCCCCCCTGCACTCCGCAGCTCGGACATTTTTCAGCCTGCCTTTTCGAAGCAGCGAGGGTGCCTTGTGGGACGCGGAGTGCCCGTGGTCCGCGCCGGTGAGAATGAGATGCTCAACACCAGCGCTCCGCTCTGTGGCACGTCCCCTCCAAGGCAGGACATGACTGGAAATAACGACACCGGCACCGGCTATTGATATGTGCGGAAGGTTGATGCTGTAGAGGCATCTCGGGGAATTTCCTGAATGTTCCTCGTGGCACTGTGGCTCTTCAAGGCAGTTCTCTTTAGGATGACAAGCATGAGGCAGTGCCATGGGATTTCAAAGGCTTCTTTCCCTCCATGCTTCCGTCAGCATCTTGACAGCCGAAGGCATCCCATTTCCCTCCCTTTGGTTTACTTAGTTCACGTAGCAGTCACCACACTAAATGAAACAAGTAACGGAAAAAGCTTCTAATTTAGCCACAGGCTGTAAATCGGAGAGCGCAGCTGAGCAAAACCAAGCTGTAGCTTCAGCTTTTGTAGTGTGTTCAGTGAATTTTCATTCATGAATGATCTGTTCAACAGTTGGAGAACAACTGGAGGCTGTGCCTGATAAAAACTTTCTTGGTCCAAACACGGGTGGACGCTTTCAGGAAGAAAAGCCCATTGTGGGAAACTAAACACAACGAGACCTCTTCTGGCTAAGGAAGTCCCTGAACTGCAAATTGCTGTCGGGATTTTCTGGGAACCACAAACGTGCTGTGTGCTTGTATGGCAAACAGATACGGAAGGAAGCGTCAGTGTAGTCTCAGGATTTACAGCCATATTCACCAGAAAATGGGAAGGGACATAAAGAATCAGAATTAATAGCTAAACGTTTGCTACCCATTTCTCTTTGTTTTAGAGATTTCTAAGCAGGGATGGAAGCTGAGGTATTATTTCTCTGTAGTGTCTCGTTAAGCAGATTGTGAAAAGCTTTTGGCACAGAAATAAAGTGATACCTGAGCATATTCTGGACTTCAGTAGTGCCTTTCATCCCAGAAGCTCAAAGTTATGAAGCAACACGCCTGTGAGTTTGTCCCTGTCATTATTTCCCATTTTAAATATGGGAAACAGAAGTATGGAGAGGTTAAATATCCTGCCCAAAGGTGGAAGGCAGCCTGTAACAGAACTAAAAATAAAAGGCTTTTCTACCTATCCCATCTGTTTGTCAAAATTTCACATCTCTCACATCTAACTAATTTAATATTGTCTTTTAAAAGAAAATCTTTGTCATCACCTTTGTACTTCCCAGGTCAGGCCTAGGATCCCAGAGTGGATTGTTGTTTGGCACTGAGTTTATTGGCACATAATTGCTGTGCTGTATTGCTCACCAGCAGATATCCCCTGTCTGGCGTATTGTCTTCCTGAACGTTTTCAGTAATTCAAACAGAATCTTGAATTCAGGTTTTTACGAGGGGTAGTGAAATCATTTTAAGGGGTTATCTAGGGCTTTACTTCTGTGCCAGACATCCCCAAAAGCTGGGCTCAAGGGAATATGCGGCAAAAATCTGCTTAACCCAGTTGCAATTTCTTTTTGCTTTGCAGTTTACCTGGAAACAATGCCAAGAGAAAAGAAGACAGTGTGTGTGCAAGTTGGATTCCTGCTAGTGTAAGATAGTGCAAAGGCTGTACCTCATGGTACTCGGGGAACAGTCAGACAGGCTGTGTTTACGCCCTGGTTGCTTTGCCATTGTGTTATGGGAAGTAAATGCTGTTTCTTCTCCTTATTTGGGTCTGCAAGGGAGCCTTCTGGATTAGGATTTCACTGCAGGACACAGACTGAATTGGTGATTTTCTCTAGGCTGGGGTTCCTTCCCAGCCAAAGCTGTCCCTCTAATAACAAGCCAATCCCTTTTCTCTCAACAGAACCTGCTAGACGAGCGCAAAATTCCCATTTCAGTAACCCAGGTTTCTTTTTTAATTGCTTACAGACAAAAAGGCCCAGGAGGATGCTGCTTTAGTGCTTACATTCCAGGGTTTTCCACAAAATAGCTGTATATTTAATAACATTTTCAAAAATACTTTGAATTTTCCTTTAGTAAGGCAGTAACAGCTTATAGCAGGGAGCCAAATTGCTAGTGAGGAAATGCACATTAAACGAACATTTCAATGTTATTAAAAATAATGTGCAGCCTTTGAAAAATGCAGGCCTAATACGATTTTGGAAAATAAATGAGGAGCTCCGATAAATTTATAGCCATTGGATGCCTCCAAGTAATGATTGTTGCTGACATTTTCATGCTTTATTTTTAATTGCTGCAGCTAATAATGCTAATGAGGTAAGAATGACAATGGCTTAGGCATACCAGTGGCAATAGTGAAGAGGAGAGCGTTGAGTTGGCAGCAACCTTGTTGAGCTCGCATTTCCCAGATGTGGAGCCGAGGGTCTCCAAGCCTCAGAGTTCCTCCTCCCTACGCGGCCACAGGGAACGTGATGCAGAAGGGACCTTTGGGAATGACAAACCACCACCAGGAGTAGTAGCCAGGGAAAAGCCACCCTTGTCTGACCCTTGGAGATGGGTGCTGCCGTTCGGCTCCGGTGCACCCAATGTTAGAGCAACTGCTTGGGACCGTACCAGGAGGGAAAGCAGCTTCCACTTTAATCCTTGATGCAGAATTAACCCAAAGCAGATTGTTCTCATGAAAGGTAGTGCGGACTTGTGCTTTGATTTAGGGGGCCTGCTGCTGGATTTATTTGGTGTGTGAGTAATTAGAACCTTTAGACTTGCTGATTCAGCCCTAGTTATGATCCTGATTTGATCACTGTATTGTTCCATTCCTAATCCTTTAGTGAGGTTAGAGCAGGTTAATCTTAGAGAAATGTTTGCTTAATTCTATCCTCGCTCATTTGTTCTCTTAATAAAATCTCCATAAAGAATGGAGAAATAGTAATTCTTTCAGCTTGTTCCAATTACTTTGAGAGCAAAGCTAATTCAGCTGAAGCAGCCTAAGAGCAACTTGATTGTGTTTCTACAGTTGAGGCTCTGTGCCAAGAGAAGATGTGGCACCCTCTCTGCTCCAGAGCAGTGTCAATACATTCCTCTGGTTAAAATCCAGAACATGCCCATGTCTGGCTTTTGGATGTTGTATGACTTTCTCTCTGGTCTCATGCCTTGCTGCCCACTCCTGCCAGGCTCAGTGTTTCTGCCTCTTTTGCTCCTCTTCTGGACTGCTGTTACTTCCATGGCCCGTTAGCAAAGCAGAAGAAATTGAACGGAGTGTATGGGTGTTCACGACATCCATCCTGAGAAGCAAAAGGCTTTTTCTGTTGGCTCTGCCTCATCAGAAGGGCTTTTTCCATTGACTCTGTCTCATCAGACAGGACTCATGGTTGAATGCCCCTTTGACGTGACCCACTGTGGTGCAGTGGCGTGGGAGAGTTACTTTGGGGTGACTGGTTTTACCAGAGGCTGTTTCACAGCTGACACATCTTTAGCACACGGAGGGAACACCAGCTGCCAACCTCCGTGCAAGCACAAGCCCAGCCTCCCCCCTTAGCAGGTATGGGTGCTAGGCAGGGGGTGGGTGGGCAGCAGACTAAAGCTCTGTGCTATGCTAGATATCCAGCAAGTCTGGAGGAGCGTGAATGTTGTGGGCAGGAGGGGTGTCTTCATCCCCCTGAGCCACTGACCTTGCTCCATAGCAGCACGGAGGGGTGAGGAACTGGAAAAGTGGAAGAAGAGACTATGGGAAAAGAAACACAGCTAGGGGATCTGAAGCGATCTCAGACCAGACTCGCATATGCAGGAAGCTCTAGCAATGGCTCTGGGACATATTCCAGTTTTCCTGAAAGCTTTTCTCTTTCGCACTCGCTCGGTCTGCATGAGATGACCCCATCCGTGAATGTATTGAGAAAGTTACGCTTAGGCATCTTCCTCTGGAGTATAAATACTAAATAACATGGCATCCATAAGGGATACATGACTTCTCAGAGGAGTACAATAGATGGATGTGTTGCCAAAAGGGAGGGGAAAAGGCAAGAAAATGTATCTAAATGGGATTGAAAGCAACTAAAATTCGAGCGGAGCAGGGGGTATCTGTGCGGACTGGAGCCCCTGGCTGTTGCAGCGAGTGCTCGGCACCCGTCAGAGTGGATGTCTGAGCAGAGGGAGAACTCGAATCGCTCTCACTCTCTGCTACATGCAGCCTCTCAGTAGAAATTAAAGCTGCTTTAATTTTACGACACCTTGAGGGGCCAAATCCAATCTGAGCATTATTACAGTGTTGGGACAACTCTGCCACAGAAGCTCCCTTTTTCTCTTTTTTTTTCCAGCCACGCTTCCAAACCTCACCCGAGGGAAAGCTGCGGAGCCTGAGCTTGCGCTGGTTTCATTGCGCTGGGTGGGGATTCGCGCTGGTACCTCAGAGGGATGCTCACAGATGGGTGAGATGGCTCTTTGGCTGGAAGAGGAGGCCTGGCCGAGGTGGACTAACAAAGTAATAAGAGCCTCAAAATAGGCAAGACGACAGCAAGGAAAGGTTCAAAGAAGCATGACGAGCTGTAGCTTCTGAACAACAGGGCGCTCCCGCCGCAGTGAGCAGAAAACAATACCATATTGGCCACAGCACTTTGCTGCCAGGAATGTGGCTTTACAGACCATGGGAGAAATCTCTCAAACGTGCTCCAACTTCTGTGCTTGTTTGGTGAGCCAAGTCACAAGTCTCTTCCTCGCTTTTGACTTATACCGTGCCCAAAAGCATTACAGAAGAGTGAAAAAAAGATTTAAGCCCTCAGAAGAGAGGGCAGAAAAGTATTAAACAGGATTTTGTTTTGGGGGGCAAGGAATCATTCTCCTCCAGCTTTGTGGATAGTGGATGCACTTAAAGGGAAAATAGGAGAAAGTACGTATGACTGGGTCCTTCCCTAAAAAGACAAGACCTGTTTGTGCCATACCCCTGCTCCACTTGCTTTACCCTTATGCCTTCCTTGCCTCCACACAAACACAAAGACGACTGAAAGGAGGATAGTCGGAAAGAGCTCCAAAGGGTGGTTTGATTTCGGCACTAAGTCTCCCCTTGATGGCTCACGGTGGCACTGGATTGCCAATAGATTATAGGGTTGCAGCTATTTTCTGCGCAGGAGAACACACAAAGGAACCCCCACCAGCCCTAGCAGTGCTCTCCATCAAATAAAACCCCTTTAGCTTCCTGTCGCAGAGCTCTCTCTAGGATTCATGTATATTTTATCAAAGTTACATGCAGTTCTGATACTTGTTTCTAAAGTGCTGTAGTATGAATCCCAAGATGTACTGAAATGCTGCAGTGGCCCTTTTTAAAAAAATCAAGGTTAGACTAGAGAAAAAACGAACTGGCTTGACTCCATAGCATGTAATAAGAGCAAATTCTGCTCAACAGGCTTCTATTGATATAAATAAGCAGAAGAAACACAACCATACATCTATATGAAATAATTTCGCTCCTTGTAATTGTACCCTGGGAGCAGCAGGAACAAAGAGGAGCTCCACAGTTTCACCTGTCATAAATGAAGGTCCTGCAATGATCTAAAGCTATTTTTTTGCCAGAAATGCTTTTACAAGCCAACACACAACACAGAAGAGCTATGCCCTCAGTGGTAACCAATTACTGTGAAGATAGTTAATAACAATCTGGACTAAGGAAAAAAAAAAAAAAAGCTTGTATTAACCAATTGGGATTTTTGCTTTTTTTATCTATGTCTTAAGCTAAGCTGTGAGGAAAAAAAATTTCAGAAGAAAAGAGTGTGTATTTTTTAAGCTGCATTTCACAACTCCTTTGTCTTTCAGGCATTTGCAAATTTTAGATCAAGAAGGATGGACAGAAAGCATGCTCTGGCTACAGTATAATAAGGCATTTAGGTTGAAGTCAGCAAGAGCCAGCATAGTGGAGGGGTGATTTAAAAAACCAAGAATTCATTTTGTATGTAATAAAGCTTTAGTACTTACAGCTGTCCTCTTCTTCAGTAATACATTTCACAACATAACAGGCATAGATGAAGCCCGCCAGCTGAAACAAAAGGTAATAGCGTTAAATGTAAAGCAAATGCAATAGAAAAGCAAGAGTTGGTTCTAGAAAAGCAACAACAGAAACAGAAATAACAAAATTCGCCAGACTCTGTCTGATGAGGTAATGATAATTCTTCACAACAGTTTGGTAATTTTAATTGGAAATAGCCAGGGGAATTTTGCATCTTTCTTGTAAAACAGACCCTTCAATAAAACTTCCAAAAATTGATCAAAAATTTTCCGTTACCCAGTTGGGTTCTTTTTAATTATTGAAAACCAGAAAACCAAATGGGTGGTTGGATGGATGGACTTTTAGCCACTGAAAATGTAAATATTTCTGTCAAAATCAGATTTCTCATCCAACAAAACCCAACCCTCTAGCAGAACTCTGTTTTTAGCAGAACCTTGCCACCTAAACCGAAGTGGAATTCAGTGCACTTGTAAACCCACTTTATAGTGATACTTTATCATTTGAGATTAGTGCTGTGGATTAGTGGGACTGGTTCCCATATCTGTGATAACCCCCAAGCCTCAAGACATATCTAGCACTTTGGATGGGTCTGGATGTATTCACATCCGCATCGCGTGCCGCAGCTGGCAAATTCATATCTTGTTCCCTCCACTCCTCTCCTCAGAGCATGCCCAGAAGTGAATTGTAAACAGAAGCAACAAGATTTAAAGAAAATGAAAATCTGGAGTGTTCCTCGAGTACCATGGCAAATTGCTTATCTTACACTATCACCTGAAAAAATAAAAAAAAGGGAATAAATGGCCAATATCACACATGCCATGGGCCAAGTATCATGTGAGTCCTCTGCTAGTGCCTCCACCGAGTTCTATCATCACTGAGAAGTTACACCAGAAGCAACAGAACAAATACTGGAGCAGCAGGCACGTGCCACGTGTTGCATGCTTTACACGGTTTCCCTTACATGTAGGTCCGGAGAGTTTTCTCCGCTGATTGCCAACAACCTGTTTTTCATCCTTTAGCTCACCACTGAAATTTGCATGGTAGGATGTCAAAAGAATTCCGGTTGTTTGATCTCTTTGTAGTGAAAAGTGAGCTGTGCTGTCGAAATGTGTTATTCTGTACAGGTCACCTCACAGAGATCTTTTCATAAGCTGCAAACCCAACTGTAGACTTTGGGAATTAGTTCTTTATATGGATAAGAAAAATGCCTAAAGGCTCCAGCCAGGACTGAGCTCTCTGTGTGCGTGGCACAAAACCCATAATCTCCGGCTGAGGGAGATGATGATCTTAATTTCAGACAAAGTAATCAGTGGGTCAGACAGTAAAAAGGGTGAAATCTGGGAGAAGACCATGTACTGTTATGAATGCTGGTTAGTGCAAATGGATTTTTTTTTTTCATTAATCCAAGGCACACCTACAATCACTGCAATATTGTGGGTTCTTAAAACCCTTAATATTACCTGTATACATGGAAATGCAAACAGATCCATTCTGTTTCCTAGTGCCCCTATACCTGAGGCAGTGACCGTGCCTAATTTACTCCAGCTCTTACACAGATATTCCTGGTATTTCTGTCCGTTTTCTATGTAGGAAGCTCTCCATACCTATGAGTCCTTGCTTCTAATATCTGTACAGGTGAGAGATGGCTATAGGGGAAAAAAAAAGCCAGCCCCAAGGCTTTTCTGAAGAGATTAAGACTTGATTTGGAGATCACGCTGCAGCCAGCATAGATGTTGTCTGCTAACTGCTAAAGTTCCTGTTGGGAGCCCAGAAACTGCATTACAACAGAACTATATCATTAATTTTGTCATTTATTATAAATCTGCCTTATAGTGCTGCTGGGAAGATTTTACACCTGGGAAGGATGAAATATTCACCGCTGGACACAAAGAACGCACTGTACCAAGAACAGTGGCATTCAGCTAATATCAGCATTTCATCTCCGTTTTATTGGATCACTCTTTCCTTTGGTTTCTTGGCTTCAAGACAGAGGGCTAATTTGCTCCACTGACTTATGCCCTGCATAACCCCATTGACTTCAATGACATTACATGAGGTTTAATTCAGCAATGAATTAGGCCCAGAAAGGTTGTTCATAAATGATTCCATTCTTGGATGTGAACCTTGGCTTAATAGTTTCTCTGTTCTCTTTTTACAGACCATCAGATCCAAGATAGCTGAATAGCTGCATCTCTAGTAGGCCACAATGGTAAAGCTTTTCTTGTAATACAGTTCAATACTTTACTTTCTGCTAAACGACCACAAGTCCATGTTATTAACTAAACTTCTCTCACAAAGCGCAGCAAACAAACTGTATCACAAACTGTGCTTACAACTGATCTTTTAATTGTATTCAGTTGCATCCCCTAAATGTCTAGGGAACTTCTTTGATATATAAGTAAATCCTACAGCATTTCATCAGATGAGCTTGCTGATTAAAAGAGTGCCTTAAAGCTAGAAATTGTTCTGTTCTAAATACAAATGGAAGATTGTTTCCCACGAGACAATCAGAGGTCATAAAATAAACCTCCCCTTCTCCCACATTTATCCAACCCTTTGCTTGGTACACATAATAATTTTGTTTTAATTTGAACATCACGTTAGTGTTTTGTTGGTTTTTTTTTTCCTCTTTTTTAACCAAGCAATTTATCAGTTCTAATCCAGCGACAGCCATTCAAGATTTATCTTCTAATTGCATCATCATCAGAAGGCACACCCTCAGAGCTGAGGTTAAGAACGAAAAGTGGCAGTTTTTACTTTGAGGATGCTCGATGGCCTGAGCCCATGGGGACTACAGAAACCTCTAGGATGAAGACCAGGAACATGCTTTCTCCCCGGTGGACTAAGACTTCCTATAGGAAGGGTACAGCTCATCTGTGCACGCAGCAGAGATTTCTTGGGGACCAGTCAGCTAAAATTGTTAAGGAATTCCCACACGGATAAAGGGCTCTCACAAAATTTACCATGTTTGTTAATAGTGCAAGATGCATTTCTTTGACTCTAAGAAAAACACACTGCAATGTACCTATTTACAGCACAAAATAAAAAAAAATAAATTCCAAACAAAACACTTCACTGAACACACTCCTTCCCCTGGAGACGAAGATGAGGAAAAAAAAAACCCAACAACAAACCCAAATGATAGAGGTTAGTCACATTGCTTAATATATTCCTGGGAAGCCTTCAAACACAGCAGTGCTGAGTGCAGTATGAGAATTACACAGAGCAGAGTCTTTGTGATTCAGTATATCAGAAAGATTTTTTTCTTATGGGAGAAGGAAGGGAATGAGTCCTCAGAGATAAAGGAGCCTGACTGTCTTAGAAAATCAGTTTAAAACCAGGAAAGCTAGCTTGAAAACTCTTGTTGCTTTGCATCCCTTTATGCCTTTTTTTTTTTTTTTTTTTTTTAATTAACTGAGCTTTCTTTTATAAACCATGTAGCGATAAAAAGAAATAGGTGCAATGAACAGAAGATCAGTTCTGGATCCCAGACCCATCCAGATTAGGTGTCTGCATCTGTCCCATTCACATTTTAATGCTGTAGTACGGGCCTCCGGAGAAGGAACCATTAACAGCACTCCTGCTCATTTATACATACAGTGATTAGTGAATGCATGTTTTTATGAACCTCATTTTCTGCAGCTTGAAAAAATCTGCTCTTTACAACTTTCCCTGATATGTCCATATAAGAGTATAAATGAACACTGCTCTTTCTAAAAATGACACATTTCCCATCCCTGCACCAGCTCCCTGGGTGTTACTTTGATGGGATCGGATGACCATTTTTATATACAATGATCTCAAACACTTTAAAATTTTTTTTTAATTTTTTTTTCATCTATAAACACCTTGATGAAACTACCGTTCCTTCTGCCAAGGGAAAAACGAAGACAAGCAAAAGGCTAAAATAAATCAGGGATATAATAACACTACTGAAGGTTTGGCAATGAGATTAATTACAGAATTAAGTTAATGCATCATATTGCCTTATTATAGCCATACAAGCCAAACAACAAAGTAGACAGAATATTCCCCACCCAAGTCAGCAATGTCCTGTTATGCTGTTAGAGACTCTTAGCAGATCCTGAGTTTTCTGTGAGTGTACTTCCAGACTTGCTCAAAATGTCAAGTGCTGTGATCAAGCTTAATCAGAATCGATATTGATCAAAATCCTGTCTTGCCATTTTTCCTCACTTCTTTTATGGAGATGAATGTTTTCATACACTGCAAATAGCACCAGATTTGGGAAGAAGGCTATTATATGAAAACTCATCATTCCTGGTCAAGGCCCCCACCTTTCCCTCTTTTAAAGCAGTTCTATATAGATAATTATTAGGAGTTATCTTTATTAAGCCGGACACCTGAAACAAAAGAATGACAGCAAGGAAGAAGCAAAAACTAAAACTGGGTAAGATCTGAGCGGGATAAGGTGATGAGGAGAAGGCTCAAGATGAAGATGAATGAGTTAAGGGTTATGGAAATAGTATGTGGCCTTGGCTTCACTGAATGAGCGTGTTTTATTTTATAACTGGGCTTTGTCAGGGGAAATGGACTTCAGACTCAAAAAAACCCAAAACCATTGTGTTTTCATATGGAAAGATGTTACAGTGTCCTCTGAAACAGCTGAGGCTTATGTATTTACTTTTCATTATTAAGTTTTTGCAGGATTCTACAAACACTATGGTTTTAAAACCTTAGTAAAAAAATGGGCTAGTTTAAGCAATAATAACGCAGAAATAAATGGAGGTTAATTTTGGCCCTGGGAACTTTATATTGTAAAGCTGTGATGTTACATGGCTGCCTATGTGCAATTTAATCATATTTCTTAAGCTTACAGGGGACTGCACATATAAAGCTTTGTAATGCTGTGCATTTAAGGAACATTGTTTCCTTAAAATGGATTTTTGGAGGCTGGAGATACACACACACACATATATATATATACACACACACATTATGAGCAACTGAAGAACTGGAGAATTACTATCTAGAAAGCTTCCAGTGTATTGATTCTCAGAAAAATCATACTCATTATTCAGCAAAAATTGTGAGACAGAGACCTTTCTCTCAATATCTGTAGAACTAAGTCAGTGTCGTGGGGGTTCTAAAGCTGCCCCCTGCAAAAACCCTTTCAAGCATGATTTCGCTGCCTGCAGCAGTGCCGCATTGGTGAGTGAACATCATTGCTGGAGTTTAATATAAGACTCAAGCTATGTTCCATGGAAACGACTCTGTTGAGGTATGCTTTTATTTGTGCTTGCATTTAACGTTATGAGAACCCTGTCATTCCTCCAAGTTTAACTATCTTTCATCATAAAAGGAGCGTTGGAAAACTATTGATATCAGGCCAGATTCCTGATGGGGAATGTAGACTGTGTGGCCTTGCAGTCATTCTTCTACAGAATTAACTATCTATGTGCTGTCTGGAAAGAGCAATTCACTAGTATGGCCAAATAGCTTTATTCCGTGCAACAAAATAATTATTAAAGAAAGACAATGTTAAATTGCCATGTCCACAATGATACCTAGTGGGCAATCATGAAATTTAAACACAAACCAAACCAAATCCATAATTTCTTAGCCTGTGTTGTTGTCAAATTCTTTTTCTTTCCTTTCTGAAGCTGAAAGCTGACCCAGAGGTTTTTGATATTTTTTTTTTCAACAGGCACAGTAAAAACATGAATCATAAATACAGACAAATCTAGACACATTGGAAAACAGAAATGTGATAAAAATTGCATTTATTTCAACTAGTGGATCATAATCTTTTTGTAACAGCTGTCTAGAAGGTGCTTAGCATAAAGTCTTTATTTCTCAGTGGACTATTCATTTTCTGGAGATTTCCTTTTTGTATAAGCATTTGAAGATCACCATGAAGACCTGCTAGAATGCTTTTGTTTGAAATGCTGCTGGGAGCTTGAGAGCGGTTCTGTCTTGTTCAGGGCAGCCGTTCCCTTAGTGTCTTCCCTGGCAAGCTTTTTCACCTGATGAATTGAAGAGACCACAGGGGCACTGAAAATCACAGCACTGTGGCTTGTCAGATAAGAGCTGTGCAAACCTTTAACAATGGTAGAAAGCGAGAGATACTTACCTGTTTTGAAGCTGTATTACAGACACTCGGCTTGACCCAAATTTCCTGAAAGTTTAGCGAGACTTTTCTGCAAATCTGACCTCAAACTTTCCACAGACCTTCCCTCTTCCTAGGTATTTCAGTGTGATTTACGCTTTTGATAACCACGTGGTATTTGGCATTTTACCATGATTTCATCTCACAGCTAAAGAGTAGGATGTCCCTTTTCCTGCTTCAGACATCAACGACAACCCCCAAATACAGGGTCCACCAGCTTGTACGAGACGGAACCAGGGATTGCTCATTACTGTCCTCTGTGTCCGTTCAATGGCGGAGCATGTTGTAGATTCAGGCTCGGTGCCAAACTGCACATTCCTGCTCCCGCAGGTGAAACGTCCCGGCTGGGACTCTGCTGGATTCCCTCACGAAGCTGAAGCAGCCATGTCTCAAGGGGCAGTGGGGAGGCGACAGCAGGCTGACCAGCGTCGAACCCCAAATCACAGCTTAGAGCAATGATAGGGCTGGGAAGCTGGGAGCAAATTCTCCACCAGCTGCATTCGGCAGGTACTGGTTGCAGCTCGAGTACGCGTTGCTCTGTGCAGGCTGAAGGCATTAGTGCTGCAAAACCCACCTTGTTAAAAACTAGAGATCTTTTAATTTTCTTTTTTCTGCTTTTGTGGAGTTGTCTCCACTTTACCTTTTCTCACTTGGTTAGGGTTAAACGATATATTTGATTACATATTTTTGTTAATTCCATCCAAACTGAGTCTATGGGAAGTCCTGAAAACAGAAAAGTTTATTGCTCTGTTTCCTCTCAGGGCATAGCTCTGAAACCGAAGTTGTCACTGTTAGAACAGAGCTCTGATTGTACAGGGGTCAACAGTGTGCAGTGACTGCTGTTCACATCAAAGGGGTTTAGCCATTAGGGCTGTGTATATTGGGAAAAATCATCCCATTTATTTTTAAAACAAGGCCAGCTGCCTCTATCCACTCGGCAATAGCAAAACAACAAAACAAAGAATGAAGTTGAAACAATAAAAAACAAAGTAAAAGGCTTTAAAATACATATCACGCTGGTCATTCTGTTAATAATAGGAATGGATTATTAAAGCAAAAGTGTATATGCTTCTGTATGTGGGCTTTGCTCTGAAGGTTTTATAGCAAGAAAACTTCTATGGAAAAAAACTTTGGACCTTTTCCCCCTCTTGTCTCTGGGAATGCTTTGGAATGGTTTAATCATCTGGCTTTGGTATCTGACTGCCTTTGGCAGCAGTAGCTTTTCTTATCATTATGTCTAACTGTGTGTCACCTTTTCCAGACAGCCATAGGATTAGGATAAGAAAAATTGGTTCTTTATGCTGCAGATCTAACAAAGCCCCAGACTGCTCACAGCCCACCAAATGAATGCCTAGCATTTTAAATTGAACTGTGTTAGAAGAAACAGTTGATTATCAATGCTACTCACTCTTTTGAGGGGCAGCAGGAAAAAAAAAAGCATATCTGAAGTTTGTGCAGATTGTATAGGGGGAAATATTTTGATGGTACACGAGAACTCTGAATTCCTGATAAACAAACACATATGAGTGCTTCTGTTCAGCGAAAACCCATCCCTCCATGTTGAGGCACCCATATGGCAAGTGAACCTCGACGATGTGAGTGTGAACGCCGGGCCCATGGATCTGGGGCACAGGAGCATTCAGAGGAGAGGGAGTAGAGGATGAGAAAGGGACTAATATGTTGTTGTGTCTGCCAGGTCCTCAGGATTGTGGCCACCCATGAAAACTGTAGAGTAAAAGTTCAGAAAGGAAGCACAGGTAATTTGCTCTGCTCCATCATTACATGTTAGATTAAGTTAGAGCAATGCTGTCACAGAAATGGCAAGAGCCAGAACATTTCATCAGAGGTGAGGGAGACTTTCCAGTAACAAATGACTTTTTCCCTGTGATGCTATTTGTTTTCCCGGTGATGAATTGCTGTTTATTTGAAGACTCTCATGGCAGTCACAGTGTCAGGACGCTTCATGGTACGTGACAGCTGGCACTACACTGCCGTCATGGTGGTGGTCCTGGTGTAACAGCCTAAAAACGCTCCGATCAAAGAGCTCCTGCCATGGCTGGTGATGGTGGCGTTGACAAGGCAGATTGATTTACGGAATGCAAAGTGCCCAGCTCGGCTGAAGCAGCTCTTCAGGAACATGAAGAGTCAAGTTCATTACTTTAACTTACACAAAGAAAAACAAATAGGGCATTCATAGGAAAAGCTCTAGATGGTGTGATCTAGATGAATAGGGCCTGAAGGCGTAAAACCCAAACGTTGCTTGGTTATTAAAATACAGTAATATTCAGAAGTCCAGTGGGAATTGTGGACTAACAGCAGAGGAAGGAGCAGATCTCTTTGACAGTGCCATCAGCAACAGAGCTGCCAGGAAGGTGATTAAGTCCGGGGGAGGCTTTCCCTGTGCTCTCTGGCTGGCTGTGCCCAGGTACAAGATGGGAAGGTGGGATTTCTGACAGGATAGCCTCTCTCTCTTGCAACACATGTAAGGAAGCTGAGGAAGAATTAACCTAGCTTAACCGAATAGCTCCCTCAAACCTCATGCTCTAGAGTAAGGAAAGAGGTATCTCAGTGAAAATACAAAGCTGTCTGCATAGGGTGCTCCACATCATTGCATCTCCCTAGGAAATGCCTTGCTTAGCACAAACATTTTGCTCTAGATGCACAATGTAAGAGCATCAAGTGTCAGGGGGGTTTCAAGGTCAATAAAACCTCTTCCTGTGGTATCTAATGTTTAAAGTAACTGAACTCAGCTTATGTTTCAATGCTATTTTTCCTCTCAGCATTAGCCTACTGCAGGCTTTTTTCCACCTTTGTAATCTATAATAAAAGATATGTTTCAGTGCTACCTTTTCCATTCAGCAAAATCAGCTAAGCAGGCTTCAGAAAGCAAATGCCAGAGCGCTTTGTGAAACCCTTCCTGCAAAAGGAGAACCGCTGGAGAGTTTAAAGGAATATCACACCATGCAGCCTAGGCTGGTACGAAGAGACATTACCCTCTAGAGCCTCCAAGTGGAAGGACAGTTTGAATTCCATGGCCAAAGGCACCTTTCCCCTTACAGCCCTTCTCCTGAAGGGCAGGGGAGCACTCCTTTGTTTATTCAGCATGAAAAATAGTGATCTCCTTGGCCCGAATGGAAATAGCTTGATGGCAAAGGTCCCAGTCACCGCCTGGGGTGGCAGAAAACGTATGAATAAATTCTGCGCTATATGTGACCAAAAACCCCTTGATCCTTTTAGCCGAAGATTCCAGGAACATCATATCACACGAGGCATTTGGGGGAATGACGAATTATAAAGGGAGAACATTCTCGGAAAGGCCGTGTCCTCAGAGTCTGTGCCTCATTGCAGAGAGTTAAGTGGATGAGTTATATCTGACAGTTTATGAACCTTGTTAATATAATGCAGTACCTGGGAGTGTGCCAGCCACGGTGATCAAGGAAGTCTAAATTAGACCTCTGCCATGGACAGACATCAGATGCCCATTTAAAACTAAATGTTTCACCTGAAGCAGGCATGTCTCTTGTTATCCTCTAAAGCAGTGAGCATCAGCTCAGAGCTCTGTGTGGCTCTCGGTAGCCAGCCCACATCTCTTCCCTAGGTCTCAGTAAGATGCTACTTAACATGCTGATGCAGAAGCTGCTCTGGTAGGAAAAGCACAAGCGACAGCAGCACTTTGACATGTTAGTCTTCATGAAAAATGTGAAGTCGGTGGGTTTTTTAACCCACATGTCATGAAGGCTGCAGCTCTCTCACCTGTTCCAGGCACAGGTCACTCAGGGCAAGCCATGCAGGGGCAGCCTGGGATGCCTTGGCCCCTGCAGGAGAGGTGAGGGAAAGCTGCTGCACCAGCAGAGAAGGACAACCTCCGTCCAGCCTCCAATCTGGCAATGGACTGCATGAAGTGAGAGAAAAGGCCACAGCCCTTTTTCTTCTGCTCTGGCAGCAGCACACGCGGTAGCCACCATGCTGGTACGGCAGCTGTGTTCCTCCTTTGTCCCTGAAAATGCTCTGCCTTTCTCCTTGCCTCCAGAAGCTCCCAATTCCGTGACACAGAGCCACAGTATTCTCTAACACAAGCCTCACAACAGCACAATCAAGTCTACTTTTTTTCTTTTTTTTCCTTACAAAATCTGTAAAATAGAGATAAAAGTGCCTGTTTCACCAGGGCCCTGTAAGATTCCAGTCATCACTATGACTTTTGGTTTGAGATTTCGGATGGGAAGCATGAAAAGTGCTACAGCTATGTATTCTATTCTACATTGTTATTAACCCATTATATCAGAATACTCTGCGAAGAATAACAGCAATGTGGTAATGCTTTATTTTTAATATTGTTTATATTTATTTTTTGTATTCCAACTCTTTATGCAGTCATTTTTTTGTAATTCTCGGACTCAGCTCTAGCAGAGAACAAATCTTTGGTAGACAGATTTGGTGTTATTGACTTGAATAGATGCACCAAATCTTTGAAAAAAGAAAGACAATGTTATCTTACTGAGGGTCAGAGGAAGAACGATTCTTAGATGCTTGGTTCTCCTACATCACCAGTTCATTGCCAGAATTGAGAAGTGTGACCTTATTTTGTCTGGTTGTATTGCCTTGGCAGAATAAAGGGTGGGGAGGATAATTTAATTGGCGAGACATGAGAGAATGCGATATGACACTGTGCAATGAGGTCCAACTCGCACAGCCATCTTTGAAGACAGCCAAGCTGTGCAGCTGCATAGCAACACCAAACATAGTGTAAAGCCCAAACACGTCATATTTAATGAGATTTTCTTCCCCTGGTTTCTTATATATCCACAGTAAGTGGACAAAGTTCTACTGATATCTTTAAAAGTTAATGAAAGAGGTATAAGAGTTTCAGGGAAAGCGTGCATAGTGTTGAGTTAGACCTCTCAGAAGAAGGAACAAAAGATTCTGTTGTCGCAGGTCAGTTCTAATCATGTTTCCAATTCCAGAGCTTTCATCTGGAATGTTTTCTATGATTTAGCCTATTTTCAAATATCCAGATACATGATGCTAAACAGCAACAAAATTATACCTACTAGGAAGCATCAGGAGGATGTTCCAAAAGAAGTTAAAAAACATTAATTGCAGTATAATACACTGGAGAACTGCTTGGAGAAAAATGAAACAATACCTGAAGGCATAAAGTTTGTTGTCAGAGGGGAAGGAAGAGTTGCCAGCACAGATGGAAAAGGAGACCAGGTGCTTGGGTGCACACAGGCATGCCGACCCACCCTTCATTTTCCACTGGTGCCCTAAAGGTAGATCTGATGTCAATAAGAGAATACTGGGAATTAGGAGATATGTCTATACTGGCCAACTGCTCTCTGTTACATCTCCTTTAATCATGGATACCTTATATTGTCTACTGACACACAAGAGACACTACAGTTTGACCCCCATCTCTAGGTAAGTAGTTTGGTAGAGCCCAACCTGAACCTTACCTTAATCATCTGAAACATAACATATCCGACAAATATCATTCTTAAATGCCTTGGCATTGCCAGGTAAATATGGAAATCACCCTCTGTTAGGAGGAGTGAAGACAGAATCTGACAAACAGTTGATGATGTTGTTTGGAAAAACCTTACTCTGAGCTAGCAAATCGCCCTTACCAGCTACTTCGGTCTTCTGCCTTCCACAGTGACAAGGTGCCAGGGATGATAACTGAAGCAAAAAGATGTATGTCCTGCTGTTACAAATCACTGTGAAAAGTGATTACTCCTATAGGCCATGTATTTGCAGGAAACTAGCAATCCATTTTACCAAATTCTGCTCTGTGATTTAGACATAAAGTTTAGCAAGTTCTTCCACACTGTACTTACATAAGAGAAAGAAATTGGGCAGAGTGGACAAATATTTTAGACAAAGCAAACCTGACATAGAAGCTCAATTTTTAAATTGACCAAGGGACTTAGGAGCTCATTTATGACCTTAGGGTGGAGAAGTGTGTGAATGAGTTCTGAAAGTGGGATTTGAGAGCTTTTTACAAAATTTTATCTTTTAAAAACATCATATCAATTTAGGCATCTATTTTATCCTATTTGATAGCAGCGATTGCAAAGTGATAGCTGTATTGTGTCCACACAAACTCTGAAAATTTCAATTAAATCATAACATTTCTTGATAATCCTAGCTAATCAGGTGAATAGATCCTGGAACCCTTCACTATGGAGGAAAACAATTGTCTTTCAGTAACTCAGTCCCTATTATTCTTTATTACTTTGTTAAATGCCGTGCACATCACTGGGAAGGTTACTGTAATTCTGAAGATATGCATTAATATATTGTTGGATCTAAGATTTAAAATAAACTACCTTATCTTTGTGATATCTTTCTTCTTGTTACAGAGGAGCTACACTTTCATAAAATCATAGATTTGTTTGGTTTTTCACGTTTAGTGCAGTAAAACACTAATACTATCTTTTGAATGCTCAAGAAGATACATAGTTCTTGGAAAATGTATAACACGGTATTAGCGGGCAATAAATCATCAATCTGCAGTAACACAAGTCTGCAGCATGAACACGGAAACGTACAAGGTATAACAATTAGGTATGCAAGTCCAGTGGAAGGCCAGAGACATTGCAGAATAAATTTAGAGTTATAGAAAATGGAGGAAAAGCAAACAGAGTCTGAAAACCCCCCAATGTTTTATGCCAAGACAAATGAAACAGCATCCAAACATTCAGTGAACAGGGACCGGAGTGGCAGCAGGCCTTATTAGACATAAAAGGTACAATTTGCAAGGTTTGACATATGAATGTGTTACCCAAATAAAACAGATCCTTTGCTTGGATGTCTACAAACCAGAGTTGACACAGGTCCAATAAGCGGGTCTCTGTTTCCCAAAGAACTGAAGCGGATCAGATACATTAATAATACTGAAGAAATAGGTTAAAATTAAAGTTGAAAATGCCAACAGACTCCACACCCAAAATTCATTAGGGCAGAAATGTCCCATTTCCAAAAGTGTTACAGGTTGTGTCTAAATGACCAGATTGGTTAAACTGCTCTAATCTGGTGGTCTTGGTTCCTTCACTTGAATGACTGGAGACCTGGTTGGGACAAGCACAGCTCCTGCTTAGCACTTGTGCCCAGATTTTTTTTTTCTGGGGAAACCAGGGCATCAGGAAGGAGGACAAAAGTGTGTGCTTAGGTCTGAGCTCCGTCTGGGCATGTGAGAGTGGAGATCTTTCTTTCACAACCTTCACAGTCCTTTGTCCACATTTTTAGAGGCCTGCTGTTCCTCTGCAATCAAAGCAACAAATTTGCAGAGGCAGGTGGCTGTTTATGTGCCCAGAAAGCCTGGGTGCTCACAAGTTTCTCATGGAAAGTCTGCAAAATTGCCACCAAAGGCATAATTCCACGACAAGGTGTTAGACTTCATGCTTAGTATGTGCCTGATTAGCAGGTGCTTGCTTTTGAATTTCACTCTGAGCTTCAGCGTGCAGCAACCTAGCCATGAAGGAAACAAACAGACATGGGCAGCAAACAGACATGAAGCCCTACTGGTGTTCAGAGAGATGTTAATTGCATGATTCGTGAAGATATCTATTTTATCTGCAGGATGGCACCTAGCACAAAAGCCTGCTTTGGGATCCTTTTGTTCCTCATTCTGATCATTTGGTCAATCCCTCCCATCCCACTACAACACAGAATCTGGATATGAGTCCCCATCCATTTGAGTTGAATCTGACAGAGTCATCCTAACACTCTTCTGTGTTCTTCTGGAGACATCCTTCCAAATTCCTTTTAGCCTTCTTTTCAGATCATTACATTACTGTACCAAATATGAAGGTTCTGATGATGGCATATTTTTTTCTTCATTCTTACACTGATTTACTTGTTCTTGAGGTCTTATGGAGCCCACTAAGTAGGGCAGTTGTCTTCATTGTCCTTGCTGCTGCCTCAGTCAGGCACAGTCTTTCACTACTGAGGTTCTTCCCTGATAATATTTTTTTCAACTAGTTTAGGGTCATCATTTCCATCTTTCACATGCACCCTTCTGCATACTTTCATTATCTATGGCTTCTTCACACTGATCTTGTTTTTGATAGATGTTCTCATGGGGAGGTTCTATATTCTAATATAAGATCCTTTGTCTTCCATAGGTCAACTACTCTGTTTCCTGCTATCAAGCAGCAAAAATCGTGGTCATATAGTTTCTATTAACCATCTATCTATTGAATTCTTGTGCTATTTCAATCAACACCATTTTCCCCTCAGTCAACCACTATAACGCACACGGAAGGATGTAATATAGTCACGAGTATACCGTCATGTTGAATTAGCAGCAGCATTTGCAGCAAAACTTAACATAACATGTTGTTTAAATGTAATGACTGTGGTAGGCATACTAACTTTGAAATACTCTCCAGTTACACCATCTTTGTCATGAATTATACACTTTTCCAAAACCAGCAAGGTAATATCAAGGCAAGCCCTGTGCTTAGTGAGGGATTAATGGAATATCAATGTACTGATGTTTCTTTTAAGAGCCAAATATTCCAGCTTGCTGCTTCACCCTTTGTGACACAGGGGAATGGCCGTGATAGAAATGTCAGACTTCGGTTTTGCCCTCAAGTTTCATTTGCTCAGCATTGTTCTAGCAGCTTCTGAAATTTTCACCCCCAGAATCATGAACGTAAGTGACGACAATTTTAATTATCTTCCTTTTTTCCCCATGAATGCAAAGCCAAATACTGTCTAGCTATCCTGTGTAGTCACTGGTGAGAGACAGGCACCTACAGAGAGAACAAATCAGGCATCTAAATTATCTAAATTAGGTTGGGATGAATCTCTCAAGAAGTGTATGGTTTTTTTCCATGGCTGGGAAAGAAGCCCCGTTGCTGTCTGGCTTCGGCTAGATACTGACTTTTAGGTGACTGAAGAGGTGGTTTGAGGTTAATCCTACCCTAGCAGAACAAAGTAGGAGGTTCAGAGTTTCGATATGCCTATAACAATCTTAAAAATCAACGGAATTTAGAATATGCAAAGACTAGA
>NW_010972566.1:55403-56198 GCF_000737465.1 Haliaeetus leucocephalus
CAGCACAGGAGCCGGCAGGCTGGGACGTCTCCAGCCCTGGAGACGCGTGCTGGTCCTGGACAGGCGCACCCACGGGACACAACCCCCCCCCACCCCGTCAGACGCGGATGCCCACCCACGGGACACGACGGCGGGGGACGCGCAGCCGGCGCACAGGGAGACCAGGGAGACGCGCAGCTCATGCGATCATTCCAGCTTCATTGGTGGAGCCAGGGCCTCAGTAGTCCGGCATCATGGAGTCAGAGGTGGCCGGGCTTCTGGGGACACTGGCTCCGCAGACGCCCAGTGCTGGGGTCTGCTCAGCAGCGTCGGCTGCGTGTCCCACGCCGCCGCCGGCTCCTGTACCGGCGGCGGCGCGCCGCGGGTTGGCGTCGCCTCGTCCCGTACCGGCGGCGAGGGCGGCTGCGAATGCGACGCGTGCCGCGGCGCCGTTGTCGGCGCCGGCTCCCGCTTCGGCTCCCGCTTCGCCTGGACCTCGCCATTCTGGCTCCCCGGCTTCGGTGGCCGCCCTGCCCTGCCGGAGGGGAATGGCTCTGCGCCCACCGCCCCGCTTTATATAGGGGTGCCGGGAGGAGGCCCTTTGTGACACGGGCGCGTTACAAGGCCAACCTCACCGGTGGCATCACAATGTCCCCACGGCGACGGCCGACCGTGCGTGGCCTCCGTGGCTGCCGGCCGGCCCCAGCCCGCAGGAGGAGGGTGGCCGCCCCGCAGCAGCACCGGCCCGCGTCAGCACCGCCACGTGCCGGCGGGTCCGCCGGTCACCGCCCCGGCGCAAGAGATGCAAGAGGAGTC
>NW_010972566.1:58429-77114 GCF_000737465.1 Haliaeetus leucocephalus
GGTGCCTGTGGAGTAGCGACTCCAGACCTGTGGTTCATAGTGCTTAATTAGCTCAGTGTGGATTCCCACTTTAACGGGGCAGTTAAACAGCTTGTGTGCTCTGTGGCTATTTAAATGGGAACTCTCAATCTAAACAAGGATGTCACATTTTGTCTGTACTTAACAATGGTACCACTCATACTCGTTTTCAAAATATTTTTCTATGTCCACACCCCAGAAAGGATTTTGAAAAAGTGGCGAAGGTCTAGAGAAGAACTGTGAGAATGATTAGGGGATTAGGGGGAGGAGGTTAAGCAGGTCAGCTACACAAAGGAGATTAAATTTCATCACAAATCAAAAAGAGGGAGTAAAATGTTGCTAATGACACGATGATGCAGTTTTCCAGATAAAAGTATTGTAAGCATCTGGACCAAAAGCTAGAAATTCAGACAAGTTCAAGGTAAATTTTAATAAGAATTGTGGTGAGCTTTCCATAGTGGGACATTTTAAGATCAAGATTAAATGTATTTTTAACTCTAGTTCAGGCAGGAAATAATTCAGGGAATCTCTGTGCCCTGTGTTATGCAGGAGGTCAGACTAGGTAATTGCAGAATTTTCTTCTGGCTTCCTGATTTCAATTCTAATATGGTGCATGCAACATTGGTATGCAACAATTTTAGTGTGTAGTAGTATTTGTGAAAGAAATTAATTCCACAAATGGGGAAAAAAGAACACTTTGCTTTAGTGGAAGAATAGCAGAGAAACTTGTAGTGATAGTAAAGTATTTGCAATTAGTATCCAGCTCACTCAGGTACAGCGGAGTACATTTACCTTCAACTGTATTATGATTTTTTTAAACTATTTTCTTCTTGAGTAAATTAACTTCAATTTGCACATTCAGTAATAAGTAGCATGGTGCATATTACACAGTTATTACTATACCTAATTCAATAGATACGTAATTTACATTGCTATTTATATAAGTGCTGAATTAAATCCAAAGAATCCCAGGAGAGGAGTAACCAGCTTATTGCAGACCTCGGCTTAATATTTAATACGGAAATATGGGGAAAGGAGGCACACCTCAAAAGCTTCAACCCGTATGTCAGGAATTGTATCTGAATCTCCAGAAAGGAAGAAAGTAACATCTTAAAATATACCTCCGAAACAAAATGCAGAGGATTTAAAGAAGGTAAAGAGCACTTGCGAGTAGGGCAAAGAGAAGAGCATGAGGGAACATGTCACCTTGACTCTTTCTTTCACTTCTTCATTTTTTTTTTAATTTTTCATTTTTTACGGCGCATAATATTTCTGACTTCTCTATTCTACAGAGGGCTGTGGATTATTAAGAAATGTGCAGAGGGACGAAATTTCAAAATAAGCATTGCACCGCTGGCAGGAGGTTGCCTGAGGCAAACAGAGCTTCTCTCCTCCGATCACCGCATAACCACAGTGCCAGACATTTGCTCTTACGAAATGCTCAGGTGCAGAGACTGCAGGCTCCGAGTACACTGGGGCAGCCCACTGCTGGTGGAGCCCTCCCTCGTCAGCAAGTGGCCTTCATGAAACATATTAGAAGAAGTGAACTGTAGAGCCAGCAATGATGGGAAGTTGTACCGTGACATAAATCAAAAGTCTTATGGAATAGGGCCACGCTAATGAGGCAGAGGCACTGCGCTGCCTAAAGGACTGGAAATAGTTTATCTTCATAAAATAGAGTACGTTCTTGGGACCTGGGTAATTAACGATGCAGGGAAAAATACGCTGGCTATGGCTATGTTGCTAAATAGGAAAGGGCCAAGGGCCAATCTCTGGCTTCAAGGCCAAATTGCGCGGACTGGCCGTTGTCCGCACCGCTTTGGTGCAGCTCCAGCTGGAGCACAGGGGCTGCGCGCCGGCTGTGTAGCACTTAACTGAGACTCCGCTGAGTCCTAGCTGTGAGACTTACGGCTCTGAGGCAATGCCATCTTCTCTGTTCTTTTTTTTTTTCAGTTCAAAGTGTCTGAAACAATGAGAGCTGTGTCACAGCCCAACAGAGCGAGGTTTTGCCTTCTATTATACTGTTGCTGTACCGTAAAATGGCTGTGTCATGTCATACCCACCCAAGGTTTTCTCATAGCAAAGGTGGCAAGGCAGAGGAGAGACAGCAGAAAACATTCTTGTTTGATATTGATGTCTGCGTTGAGATGTTACCTTGATTTTGTCCCGTCTTTAGCTCTGCAAACTGCTCCTGGATGCAAAACTGAGGATTCTGTCATGTCTTTTGGATGTAGCAGGAGGGTATGAGGGGGTGCTTGAGGGTTCAAAACATCTGGCGATAACACTGGGAAACCGTGTAAGCTTGAAGGAGCTAAAAAACCATGGTGCTGTTTTATCCATCCTGCCTTTTGGGAGAGGTCTCTGAAAGGAGCCATCTCCAGAAATGTGTGCAGGTACTGCCATAGAAAATGCTTGTGGGAGCACTCAAAACAGAGGCAGGGTGTAAGCTAAAAAAATAAGTATTGTCATTTATCAGGGGTCCAGTGCTGGAGCTCTCTCTCTGGCCCTCTCTTATTATGAACACGGAGGTACCCTTTGAGGGCACTCACTTTTTAAGCCTTTCAACAGCTATGATCCAAAGGGTTCCCAACATACTTGAAACACATATTGTTAGTGTGATTATTATTATTATTACTCTGCAAATCTCCATGCTTACAGTGGTATTTACTTCCCACTGACAGCCTTGCTGAGATTAATGGTCTGAATATTAATACGAACTAGTACAAGTAATCGGTGCACAAGTGGAACCAGTCAGACAGATGAAGAGCCTAGTTTCTCTTCACATTTTTCCACTGACCACATTTAAGATCTTCCTTGCATCTGTGTGGGGACGTACCCCCCCTTTCTCAGTTGGAAGGTAGGTCTCCAGCATTTGCATTCACCTTACCCTGTGAGCTCTTCACTCATTTGTACAGCACATAAAACAGATGGTGCTCCTTATAAATCACAGTGTTTCCTCCACTTCTTTTTTCCAGGGATGCTAAGATTTCCTTTCAGACATCCCTTCCCTTCCTCCCCCTGCCACCTTGCAATAGAGGATAAAAAAAATGGTGAAAGTACTTGCTAGATATTTGCTGTTTTAAAATATTTCTCTGCAAAGAGTATGTGTGTGCGTGCACATGTGAAGGTGCATGTGTGTGAGAGGGGGAGGACATATTTTGGTGCAAAGAGACAGGCTGTACTTGTTGCTGCATTCTCCCTGCTTCTTACAGTTTATGTGTTTCTAAATACAGGAACATATTCTCCTCTTCAGACTAATCGTGGTGAAAAAGATGTTACGGGAAACACAGCCTGACAGCATCCAGTCATCACTATTTAAAAGCTCTGATATCAGAGCACACCAACATTGAGCATTAATGTTATCTACGCTTTATGTCCAGCTTTAGTTTAGTAACTAGTTAAGTAAATATTAAAACACAGGGTCAAGGAAAGCTCAGTGTAGACACTAGCAGCAGAAAGAATGTTTCCTACTGTCTCTGCTTAACTTTTCTGTCCTCACTATGAGAAAAATGTAAATGCATGTGACAGAGGCATTTTATAGCAGTGAAGGAGCGCTCTAGCAGAAATCAGAACACACAAAATAATATAGCAACTTCTTGAGCCGTTTTTGAGATCTAGATTAAATATAGTAAAACCTGCCCAGTAGAAGCTGGTCTGCGTGTAGCATCACTTGCCCAGCTCTTTGTCAGAATTGATGAATCTGGACTGTCTTTCCCACATATACCTTCAAGCCAACAAAAATAAGTAATTCCAATTAATTTATCTTTTTTCCTCCATATACGCCAAGGAATTTACAACAAGATTATAGCAGAGTAGAAGGTAACTTATTACCTCCCTTTTCAAGTGGGGAATGGGAGATATGGTGAGATAAAGTGATTTACCAAGAGGTCACTGTGTCCTCATACTTTCAGAAAAATTTAAGAACACAGGCTCTAATTCTGACTCAGAGACAGAATTTCTGTGTAATTTCAGGTACAAATAAAACTTCTCTATCAGCAAAATTGGAACTCATTAGTACCTGACTCTCAGCCAATATTTAATTCATCAGACCTGGAGGAAAAGAAGGACTTCTTAGGGGAAACTTGGAATATTTTAGAAATACTTTGGCAGCTGAGCCTATTATTTGGCTAAGAGTTTTCCACCACACACATGCACACCTGAGTTTGCTGCAGCTCTTTCTCATTCAGGTTTGAGTTCGTGAGCTCACCATTACTTGTGGTTTTACCAGTTTACACACAGTTCTGCCGATAGCATCATATGGCTTAAGGCCTCTTTCATCACAGCCCCCTGCATACTCTTTATTCCCTGTATTCTGTAATAGGCATTTCCAGACAAAAAAGAGCAACAAAAAAGCAAGTCGCTCTTCTGGACTTTTTACAGTCCCCATTCTTTCCACATTCTGCTATTATTTCTTTTATCTCACAGGCATATCTTCCTCATTTCTACTCCTACTTTTACGGGCTTTATATTAGGCCTATGCACTAAAAGGAAACCATTTTAAAAACACTTGACTTATTTTTAAAACACCTACACAGCAGTCTGCAGACAGAAATTGTTCTTTCACCTTATCTCAAAGCATCACGATTTTTTTTTCTAGCAGTCTTGCATGTTTTGGTTTCTTCCTATTTTGCGCTAAGCTGTTCTTTGATAAGGTTCAGCTAGGGAAATTCATTTCTCTCAGGACCCAATCAGGTTTTTACATCAATTAGGCTAATTGACAGAAGGTTTAACACATTTCTTAATTATGACTGCAAATACGTTCTTGAAAGAAACCCCAAAGCACTGAAGGAAAAAAATAAAAAAAGGAGATAAACCTCTTTTCTAGTAAAATAATGTTGGAAACATTTTAAAGGTAAAACACCAGGAAGGACATTTCCTAATGGATAGCTGTCTCACCATGGCTGAAACTGCTCTCAGCCAGAAAGTCTGTGCCACACCAAAATGATCACCCTACAGAATAGGAGAGAGTATAGATGTATATAAAGGACATATGTGAAGACAGAAAACACATAACTAGCCAGCAAACTACAAAAACATCCCCAAACAAAACAAAATTTCCAATTCTGGAAAGACCTGTTTTTTTTCCTGATTTTGTGACAGGACATCTGAAATAATTGTTGCTTTTTCACATTATCTGTATTAATCTTTTTTTTAACTTAGGCTATACCTCATTAAGCTAAACCTCATAACTCAGTTAAGCATTGAGCTTAAGAAACAGTTTACATCATAATATGATACTGTATGTTAAACTATAATTGTTTATCTTCTGTTTTGGGTTCTAGTCTTTTATATTAATAGAAATGATAGACTGCTTCTGAAATGTAAAGAACTGCCCTTTCTTGATCTTTCTCTTTCCGCGTTTGTCATTCTGCCTCTGTTTCCCTGTGCTCTGTGTGATGCTGCAGGAAGGCAACAGAAAAAGCCAGTACAATACTCTTCAGAATAACCCACAGTCATAAAATATTTTCAGAAGAGGAACCCCTGAGGGAGATATTTAACCTCAGTCTTTGCCTGTGTTTCTGAACATCTGGCCACCCTACTTGATAAACAGACTAGCAGTGTTGGGGTTTTTTGAATGTCTGTGCTGCACAAAAACCAAACAAACAGTTTAGTGAATAAGAGCCCTTAGGGACGAAGTGTTTAAAGCAGTACAGTGGAGTTATATACATAAATCCCTGGGACATATTTCCCATGTAGTACATTTAAAACCAACACTCTATTACTTACCATTGCTCCACTGGAGTTGGAATCAGTGTTAAACTGCAGCAGTGCTTTAAAATAAATGGGCCATGTTGCAGTTTTTGTGTGTATGTGTGAATACCGGGGAAGAAGGCCATGACGTCTTTAAGTGCATATGGTACGCACTGAATCCAATTGCAAAAATGCCATTTCCTTTTCTAGCTACACTGCAGCACCATCATCTCTTCTTTTTAGCATGGGATGCGTGTCCCACGCCTGTACTCTTGAAAGTTTTTTCCTAGAACCTCCCTCAAAGGTATCACAGCAAGCACTTCTTTCCTTTCAAGCCCCTCATTTTGAATACCAAGGAAGATGTTTTTCCCTTCAGAAATTAACCCCGACACAGTAATGACTAATTTAGGCCAGAATATAACCCTACAGTTGTTCTCCATATGTCTTCTAGCTCAGGTGGGAGTTTGCCAGCCATGGGGAAGGAAAGGACAGAGAGATGTCGTGGTGCCTTACTCGCTCTTAGCTGGTGGTGTTTTGGGGGTTATCAGGACTGCAACTGTTGGCTGTGGCGTGCACCGAGAGCCTGGGACTCTAGATCTTGCACCACAGGCACTAGTTTGTGTAGGATTTGCTCTAGATTCATGCAGTACAATTGCAATTGTAGGGAGCGTCAGCCCCTCTCAATATACACGAGGGCTGTCCCCTCCCTGTGATGGTGGGCAGGCTGCTCTCTGTAGATCCTGGTAAGTGCAAACACATTCTTTTGAAAGGTGAGAGCTCCTCTTCCCTCTGTTAGTTCCAGCCCAGATACTTGTCTCATTTTCCTTTAACAGCTCTAAACATTTCTGCTCCTTACTCTACATTGCCTTCAGCAGAACGGCAGTATTTTCGTCTAGACCAAGTGTGTCAACTAGTGAGGTTTGACAACATAAAAGCATGGAGAGGTGGTAGAAGCAGGTCTGTCCCTTTTGTGACTGCCAATGCTTTTCTTTATGTTTTCTTTAATGCGAGGCAGCACTGCAGGTCAAAGGGGAGTATGGGAAGGAAGAGGCAGTGCTGCAAATTGGATTATGCTCCATTCATCTTCATCTCTTGCCCTGATCTTCCCTAGCCCTTTTGTGCTCCTTCTGTCTCTTCAACTCAAGTAAGATTGTGTTCAAGGAATGAGTACAGCCACGGTGTACAATCTGTCTTGCATGCAGCTTCTCCCCATATCCACCCTATGGAACCCCTCAGTTTTCTTCGTCCCCCTTGGTCTGCAATTCCTCTCCCCATTCCCCCATTAATGGTGAGGTAATGGGAGGCAGAAGCCAGGCAGAGAAAGGCTCAGACTGATTATGCTCCATGTGTCTTCACCTATCCATCGTCCACGTCCCAATGCTGACTCTCCTGAAGGTAACACGCCGTGTCCAAAAATGGTGTGGAAGGGAAAGCCAACAGTAGGAGCCTGGAGAAAACTCCCAATAGTAGGAACTTGGGGCCAGTCTAAGAAAAAGGCTGGCAACCACTGTGCTAAACCCTGCTCTATCCCCTCTCATGGTGTGGTGTAAGATTTTTTCTCTGATAATCACATAAATTTCCTCCTTCTCTTTCACAGGGGTGTATAGGTGCAGAGTTGCTTCCCAGACCCCACCTCTCAGGTTTATAATCCATTTTTAAAGAACACTTGGGATCTTATGAAAAAAGGGTGGGAAGCACATATACCGCCTCTTCCAACCTCAAGGCAGAGTCAGCTCTACCTATATTGTTCCTGAGAGATGTTTTGCTGGAGGAGTGAAAAGTGTCTTAGAAACCTCCCCTGGCAGTAATTCTTTGATTAACCTAGTTGATTCATGCCAGTAACTCCCTACTCCTATGTTCAGCACAGAAGTACCTACCGTGCTACTTCTGTATCTTCCTCACTGTACTTTAAACCCAAGACTTGCTGCCCTAGTAAAACTAGACATTGCAAAGTTTATTCCCATTTTCCTTCCATGGTTCACTTCCGAAACATGAATTTTCTAAGCAGGTGGGAGAGGGAAGAGTCCTGGGTTCTGGTCCTTGAGCTGAAAGCAGCTGCTATGCCCGGTGCAGGGTCCGGTCCTGGACTCCGGCTGGGTCTGGGCTCACACCTTGTGGTTCTAGCATGGTTGCTATCGGGCTCATTGAAGTCTTCTTGCCTCCACCTTTAGTAAGCACTGGAACTGTGAAGTCAGAAGCAAACACACCACTATTTTCTCTTTGCAGGGTCAGTTTTCAGCCCTTATATTTGTTCCTTGGCTGCCTGGTTCTCAAGTGCCTGGGACGGGCACTGGGGTCAGCAGATGATCAGAACCATGTTTCACAGCCAGACATCACCTGCAGTCAACTGTAAAATCAGAGCAACTGTAAAATCAGAGGCCGGGGGGCACAGACTAAATACAGTTACCTAATTGCTCAATGGCAGCAAGACCGATACTTCTGAGCAAAACCAAAATATTAGAAGTTAAGGGAAGTCTACTGGTGAAAGCTTGGGCAAATGCAGGCTCCAGGCACTCACAGGGCAAGACAGCAGCAGAGCAAAGGCAGCAAATAGTTAACCTTGCTTTCTGACAGTGAGTGTCTGACTGATGCTCTGAATCACCTCTGAGCCTTCTCTGCACTGTCTGTAAAAGGATTTTACATTTTTGTTTGACATAGTCTGAATCTCACTAATCAAATGTGAATAGCCCTACTCTGCCAAAGCCCCCCTTTAGGTGATCAGTCTCTTTGTAGATCTAACTGCCAGAGCTGGTCATATGAAAATAGCAGTAATAGTGAAAGCAGGAATAACAGAAATTAATGTTTCTTTTGTTTGGTTGGTTGTTGTTGAGTGCAGAAATCATATTTCTACATCAAAATGGTTCCATGGAATAAATTGCATAATAATTCATTGAATCACTGATGGTTGTAGTTTATTAGACTCGCTGATGGCAACTACAAATCTACTTTATCAGGCGAAAAAGAAAACCAATTGTTTTAGAGGTTTTTATAGACTCATTGAAATGCTCCATCTCTGACTGTTCCCCAGCACAGCAAAGTATGTACAGCATTACCTTTACAGCACTGTACTGTCCAGGATTTGAGCCTGGCACAGAGAGAATATCAGTATTTGAATCTGTTTACTGATAAACAATTCTGTAATATGTGGGTTGAGAACATGCAATCCTTCCTTTTTTTTGTTTGCCACAGTGCTAGAGAACTGGTGCCAATTAAATTGTAGACAAGAAAGCCTGCAATCATCCCGATATGCTTCAGCAGCTGTGAATTGGTTAAGGCTCAAATCAATGTTCTGGTCCTCAACATTTCTTGAATATGTTGAAAAACCTAGTTTAATTGTGAGAGACAGTTGTCCTTTACTGGGAAGTAAGCAAAAGACTTCTTTTAGCTTTGAATGGTGCTGGACACAATTGAACTTTACTATCTTTTGAACACTTAATAGAAAATACTTCAACTTTATGTTTTTAAATGGATCACATTTAAACAGAGGCTGTTCTAAGACTAAAGGCACACCACGAGACTGGGTGTTGTCTGAATGTCCTTCCGTCCCCATGACCGTGTTCCTGTGTCACTTGGGCAAACCTAGGAGAGATCAGCGATGCTCCAGCTTTATGCTAGGTTTATTGTTTCTGTGAAATGATTTCAGGTACTTCAGTGCAAAAATGATCTTGTGACCTTCCATCAACAGATGGTGTAGTTGTTCCAGTAGCACTAGCAAAAATTATTAGCTCTGTTGGGATGAGTGGTAAAGCTCAGCAGCAGTTTCATTCTCATGTTTTATTTGCTGAGGAATACAGAATCAAACTGATTGAAACTATTGGCCAATTTGTGTGAAGCTCAGTGAATTTGTTGTAGTTAATTATTTGCTAAAAAAGCTTCATGTTATTTTCTAAAGACAGTATTTTGATTTTTGTGATAAACAAAATTACAAATGAAACAAAATATTTTCCTTTCCTTTCTCTTGGCTTTGAAGAGAAGCTGAAAATCAAACATCTATGCAATTCTGAAGGTGCTGCAGCAAACGTAATCTTGACCTGTCCCCTGATAATTGTCTTTTTGTACACTGTGAGTATCCTGGGGCAAATCTTTGTTCCATTGGGAGTTCTACAGCACCTTGTATTTACTTCCAAAATGAATACGATAAATACTAATGAAGAATTCTAGTGATTACAGATGCTTTTGAAAATAAAGCAACGTTTGTATACTTACACTGGATTTGGCAAAATTATTATTCAAGATCTGATAAAAAGGTTCATACAAAGTTGTTTTTCAGAACTGTGTAGTTTGAATTTGTATCTGGTATTTCTTATTCTGGCACAGATCTGTCTCCAAAGAGCAACATTGTTCTTCCCTAATTTATTTTCATGTCAGAGAGAAATTAAAATCCTACTGCTTTTGAAAAAAAAAAAAAAAAAAAGTTTTGTTCTGATTTCCACTCATATATCTTTTTCTTACATTTTTTGCAAATAATCGTCCAATTTTTTTATTACATCAGCAGTTAACACAGTGGCTATGGCCTTTTACTGTTTTCGGCTATACCTGATAAACAGATAAAAATGAAAATGTTAAGCAACTGAGTATGAAGATACAAACCTCCCCTTCAGAGGGAAGAAACTGAGTGTATAGAAAAATATAGCAGGTATTGATATCATCCTACAGTGTTGTCTAAGATGATGAATTACATTTAAAGAGTACTTAAGTACCCTTCTGAACACAAGATTTTATGAAGGCAATCTATGTCTTTCCGCCTCTGGTATTTGGAATGTCTTCTGTTTTCCTCCATTATAAACCAGCTATCACTGGTTTAAGTGCTGATATGATTACATGATTTTCTTCCTTGTTCAACAGCTGTTCACAAGCTGTTACTGCAGATTATTTCCTCTCTAAACTTCTATTGAGAGAGGGTCTAGAGTTCCTTAGACCTTTTTGCTTGGAATGATAAAAATAATAATTTATCAACATGATTCACATTCATTTATCTCTGAGACTGTGCCATTCTAACACACTGCATAAAGAGGAGTGAAATCTGACAGTGATTTTTCTGTCTTGTATTAGCAGACTGTAACTGAAAAGTTGTGGTAGACACCACAGCTGAAAGCCTATTAGAAAAAAGTGAGAGAAGGAATATTTTTAGCTATGATAAACATACCGTATTTAAAAGCACAAGAACTAGGATAAAATCAGTGATACCGGTCAAACTTGTACACAATTATTTTTCCGTTTGCAGGTAACTTTCCTTATGAGTTAATGAAAATAAAATGTCCAGAGAAGGGAAACGAAGCTGGTGAGGGGCCTGGAGCACAAGTCTTATGAGGAGCGGCTGAGGGAACTGGGGCTGTTGTTTAGTCTGGAGAAGAGGAGGCTGAGGGGAGACCTGATCACTCTCTACAACTGCCTGACAGGAGGTCGTAGTGAGGTGGGTGCTGGTCTCTTCTGTCAGGTGGCTGGAGATAGGACGAGAGGAAATGGCCTCAAGTTGCAGCAAGGGAGGTGTAGGTTGGATATTAGGAAAAATTTCTTTACTGAAAGGGTTGCCAGACATTGGAACAGGCTGCTCAGGGAAGTGGTTGAGTCACCATCCCTGGAGGTGTTAAAAAAGCGAGTAGACAAGGCACTTCAGAACATGATTTAGTGGGTGTGGTTGATGGTTGGACTCGTTGATCTTGAAGGTCTTTTCCAACCTAAATGATTCTACGATTCTATGATCCTATGAAATGCAAGTTCCAAATTATAGAGGAACAGTAAAGAATATCTCATAAAGCTGTCGGACTTCTATAATAAACAATTTATTCATGTCAGAAAAGACTTTCTTAGAGGAAAACAAATGAAAAATCTAAACTATGATGTCATGAGGCTGGATGTTGGACCAGATAAGTATTCCTTGTGCTTTTCAGTCATCACAAGAGGAGACTATATGCACACTCAAGATAAAACTCAAACAGAAAAATCCTCTTACCTTTATGCCACTTACTCTGCTACCTTTTTTTTTTTTTTTTTTTGACTTATGCTAGAGGACAGCTAACCTGGGAATAGGTGCAATTGATGTACATCCTGATTCTACTTGATAGTCTAGAAACAGAAAAATACAGCTGTTCCAGGAGGATAGCTTGTTCAAAGATCAAAAGAACTACTCCAACCTGAGCCCCACTACAGAAGTGGAAAGAAACACAACCTATGGGGTGTGTGTGCTCCTAAACCCCTTTTCTTATACCAGAAAATAAGATTTCAGTTTTGCACACAGTAAACTAAGAGTAAATGAAAGAAAAAAATATCTTTTGGAAGAAGAGGACGAGTTACAAGATCTCCAGCTCAAGGCTTTTAAAGAGTGTCTGGATGATTTAGTAGCTCATTGAGTTGGAAGGTGAGAAACCCTCTGACATGACATAGAAATTTCTTTTTTTTTTTTTTTTACATTGCAGGTGAAATGGGAGCAACTAACTGTGCTTTAGTAGCAAATGGAAAGTAGATATACAACTATATTTGTCGCTAATATCACTGAAACCTGGCATATTTACAGAGCTCATTAGCCATTTTCATTTGGTTTCTTGAAATGAGGGCAGGCATTGGCTATAGGGGAATTTCCTGTATTATTTATCTGTGCTCCAAAAGACAGTCCTCCTAAAATAGTATAATTTTCTAAGACTCAATTTCCCATGGTTAGAAAAGCATTTTTAATCCCATGAGGAAAAATCACAAATGGCAGTTTCTCCGCCCCTGCTCTGCCAATGGCCCTGGTTTATCAGCACATCGAGAAAAGTCTCTGTAACTTCTTTGATCATTTAAATACCCAGGTCATGTGACTGGATATGTAGATATCAATGACCTACACCAGACATCAGGTAATATGTCTCCATGCATGGGCTGGACTAAGTTGTCAAAGAATGAACTTCGACTTGAGATAAATGAATAGTAATTTACCACAAACTGCATAAACTGATAATAAAATTTGCTTAGGAACTGTTTCCTCCCACCAGATGTGTGCCTGGTGTCCTTTGGACTCATGGATTTCATTATAATTTTTAGGACTCTTTTTTTTTCTTTTTCCTTTCTAACTTACAGAAAAGCAACAACTCACAAGGATGACAGTTGTTTTTCTGGTCTTGCAAGTGCCTTTCAGAGTAGATGCAATCCAGGAAGAACTCCCTGTACTGCTGAACGTGACAAGTCTTAATATTCCAGTCAGCCCCATGGAGAATTAGTGAACAGTAGCAATACAAAAGCAAGGCAGGGAGGATCAGACCAGGATGTTTTTTTTAAAAGCTGAATAAAACCTGAAAAACAATGCCAGCTCACAGTTTACCACTCTATGGTGTATGTCTCATTAAATAGGAAACACAGAAATGAGATGCATTAAAATACCTATGGTAAATTGAAAATGGGCATTGCACAGAAATCACACCAGTGTAAATTCAGACTTTAAAAGAACAAAATAAATTGGCTCATTTGGAAATTGTAATTTCATGTGTATCTCATCAGTACATAAAAGGAACTGTGAACAAGATCAAGAGTGCAAGTAGGTGCGATACTATTGGAGCATTGCATTTAGGGTTTATTATAGCACCCCCAGCATCCCCCAGTGCTCTCCACTCTTGTAATTCAAATTATTTACCTATCATTTAAGACTCTCCATAATTCGTACTGTCATGTGTTGTTGCCTATTATGTCACTATGATACCACAGGGATTTGATCAGTGGCTGAGCTGCTTTAACTCAATTAAGTATACTTGGCAAACTGTGTGATACTTTAAGTTTCACAGAATTATTTTTAACTGTGAAAAGATGACACATCATTGTCTCTTGACTGCTAACCTAGATTGGATGATACCAGCTGATAGCAGAGGCTATCTTGGCTGATATGTGTACAGAGCAGTAACGGAGAATGCATCATGCTATTAAGCTCCCACAATTGCTTTACTGCTGTTATAAATGTCAGCTCCAACCTACGATAAAAAAATTTTCACAGCAGGGCTCCTACTCACATGTCTTTGGACATTAAGACTCATTTTTCTAGCAGGCTGGATATTCTGAAATATGTACAGAGCTCGGAGAACCTGAGTTCCTTCTCAGTAGGTCTAAACAGGACCTGAGGTCTATTGCAGTCCTTAAAAGCGGACATTTACACTGCTTCTATAGAAACTGCATTTAGCTGTTCCCTGTACAACTCAATGAACATAAATACTTGGGGTTTTTTGGAGATTACTAAGTAAGTATCTTATAACTCAAGTTTCAGTTCTGGCTCTTTGGTGGACAAGACCAGTTTTCTGGCTCTTTACCTCACACCCTTATTTGCAGTGATGCTTATGGTTTTTTGAGTATGCAGGTGTTTACTTATTCAAAAACCAAACCAGGTTGCATATTTTCTAACTAGAAGGACTTGTAAATGGTCCACAGTTCCTCAGTATGGAGGCAAATCCTGTAAACAACACTCACTGAGGTGAGCACAAAAATATTTACCATAAATTAAAGGCGTGCACCCATTAACTCTCAGGTTGTATCAATGAGGACAGCCAGAGTATGGCACTAAGAGGAAGCTTGTAACTTAGTGGTTTAGTGTAAGCAAATCTAAGGGGAGATTAGCTATGAGAATAGCCTACAGCTTTGAAAACTCTCCATGGTATTTGGGTTATTGTGCTTTGATAAAGTTTACATTTTCAGATGTCTTCCCCACCAACAGACCTATATTTGTTAAGGGTAGAGATGAATGGAAGATGAAATGTCTTCATTTAATTTTCAAGAATGTCTAATTTTCTTCACATATATTATCACATAAATACTATATTTTAATCTTAGGGTTTTTTTCCTCAACTTTCTTCATTCTTGCCTTTTCTGCCTTTTCATTCTTCAGAGGAAAATTGGATAAAAGGAGATTTTTTTTCCCCCCTAGCAGGCTCTGAAAAAGGCTGTGAAAAGTGGTTACCTTGGAAAAAAAAGCATCTTGGGAATAAGCATAACTCTTTCTATCATCATTCCGTATTTCCAGTATATTTAATTATAAAGCCTTTCTTTTCAACAGCAGGATGGTCTAGGAGAAAGCATGCTGCATTTCAGCTACCATTCTTTCAGACTGTGATACAACACAAGTAGAACCACCATCATGGCCTTAAGACCCAGAAGAACATTGGAAGGATGAGTATAACACCAGAGGAAGGGGTCGGTACTGGAAAGCTTTTACATAACAATTTTAACTGCATTGTTAATCAGATTTTCCTCTAATAATTGGATAAGCTAGTCTATGACCATTAGTATCATTGTAACTGGGTAATAATAACTGTTGTATTTTGATAAGACTGTTAAATCTTTAATTGGTCTCAATAAATTCTTAGCTGCATATATCAAGCATGTAATACTTTGAGTGTAACATCTGTGCAGTGTAAAATGCGCTGCAACTGGGCTAAAGAAATAGTTGTCTCGCAGGCAGATAATTTCAGGCAGAGCACAGTGTTTCTAGCCTCTGAACTAGGCTGCTCAGGGCTAGCTTTGGTATTTCTAGATGGTTTTTGTTGTGTGAGGTTGGTGTACTTTTTCTCTAAAGTTCCTCATTTCCTTCTTTTAGCTCCCTTAACACTGGACTGATGATCACCTTATTATTATAAAGGGGAGCACAAAGGGATGCAGCTACATTAATCTAACTTAAGCACCATTAGTTACTGTTTGTTCACCCTGTTGAAAAGCCTTATGAGGATCAATACAGACAAGGAACACTCCGATGATGAAGGAGGAATGGTTGTCGTCTTCAAAATTCTCAATGGCTGCTGCAACACAACAGAAGTCAACTCCCGCAACCCATTCGAAAGTGTGACAGAGAGGAACAAGAGACCGATTTTAAGGACAATGAGTGTAATTTTCATTTTGTCATACCTGATGCATGTTTTGGGACTGGTGGGCCAGAACAAAGTGGCTGTCAAACCCTACCAGCTCATCCCAGGAGGATGTTTCCTTTGGTTGTGGGATGGCCAGGCTGTCCCTGTGCTTGGCTGCTGCTGCAGCCCTAAGAGCTGTTGATTGATAGCTAAATTGGTGGCCAAGTTCTCCGGCCTGTTCACAGTTGATGCTGGGAATGGGCTGGCTCCAGCCCACCCAGGAGTTTTGCGTACATCCACGTTCATGGGATGACTGTACTCTCAACTGCATTTGATCAGTCCGATGAACACTTTTCTTCCTGAGCAGAAATTCTGAGAAGGGAACAAGTTTGAAATGTGCCTCTCCAGGATTTACTGTCACCAGCTCAAATCTGATGTTGATATCTGCTTCAGACACAAGGACACCAGCTATTTCCAAGAGAATCCACAGCAGTAACGGCTGGTGGTGGACACAACTGCAAGTTTGGTCGGAGCTGATCGTTACAAAGTTTGGTTTGTTTGGACACGTTTGCTAGGCTGTAAGGGAGGGTGTGAGCAAATGAACGTGGGAACAACCTGAGATACGCGACGTGTCAGGGTCCTTACAAGAATATCATTCTGCACAATAAAAATAAAGGAAGGTCCAATCCCTGGGGTGGTTGCGCAATCTTCTTAGCTGTGGGGCTTCCCCCACTTCCATCCTAACCCATGGAAATCTATGCGTATCATTAGTCAGATGGCTGGAAACCCCATTTCCAACCCAGTTATAACACTTGTCTGTCTAAATTCCTGCCTTGACATGGCACAAAGTGAGCGTATCTAGACTAAAACAAAAGGGATGCAGTCTGTATAGCTGACTCTGATGGTGTGAGCCCATGGCTCAGTAAGCAGTACTGGTGCAATGTGAAAGTCTGTCACAGAGAGGCTTATGCTATTTCAAAGGTACAAATGAAAAGAAATTGAGTTCACACGCTGCAGTGAAGCAAATCAAACCCCATAACGTTTGTATTAATTGCCGAAAGCAGATAGTGCCTGGGAAGCAGAATAGAGGGTGGAAATGCAATAAATCTTCAAGCTTAAATTTGGAAATGAGCCCAGGTTTTGGGGAGTTAGAGTCTGGTAGGACTTACTTTTAAAAGTATAATTCTATCATGAAAAAAAATCAGTCTGAGAAGTATATTCTAGATCTTTGTTAATTTTTCTTTGGCCTTTAGCCAAATGTTAATTGAAGCTCTAAGTACTATATTTCACTTACTTTGATACCCACAGAGAATTAAATGGTCTTTTTTATAACAAGCAATGCTCTTTAGACTTTTTTTCTTCTTGCTATTTAAAGATAAAATTAGTACAATACTTCTGGGATCTTTACTGAAAATCCTAAATGAGGACAGAAAATAAGCTAGAAAAATGTAACTAACTCAATTTACTAGTTTGCCTCTTTCTGTTGTGGGCTACAGAGGAGCAATAGTGCCAGGAACACTAGTTTTTCTGTAAGACTTTAAAATAACTACTAAACAATAAAAGGGAATTTAAATGTCATTTTCCCACCATTTTAACTACTTAATGAAAATAAAAGGCAGCAAAGAATCACAGTACTCTTCATTATATCTAATACACTTACTGTATATTCTATTTAGGATAAAAATATACTGAAACATTTAAATTAATAATACAGTGATTTGGAACTATTCTAGGCTTTCACCAATTAAAAGAAATGTCAAAATGTGGTGAAACATCACTGTGCAATGATACTATACTAATTTCCTTTTCTGCTGAGGAAGCAGCAGCACAATTCCTGAGTTCACGACGATGCTGAGTGAGGTGAGGTAGCCAAAAAACGTAACTGCATGCACAGAGGAGGGAGTCTCGATCAGCAATTCTTTAGCAATACAATTACTGTTGCATCCCAGTATCAAACATCTATCAAAGACCTGAAAGAAGTTCATGCTCTGAGAGGTAGGTAGTCTTACAGCTCCGAAGCTGATGAAAGGTTGAATGTTTTCTCACATGAACGGGGGTGAAGATTTGACTGCATGTGTATTAGGTGGCTGTTGTGTCGTCAGTTTGTTCTGTTAAATTGGCAATAGGAGGAAAGGGAAGGGGAAGTGGCATGGAAAGATTTAGGTGATGCTAAGAGCAAAGGAAGAAAACAAAGAAAGAAAAGTAAGAGCAGGGGAAAGAAACGTCTGTCATTTCACTGCCAGCACTTGGCCTCTCCTTTTCCAGTTTCTTTTTCTTGCCATCTAGGGCTCATTGTCTGTCTCCAGTGAAGCCATGCTGACTACATGTCATTAGCTGGGGTGGCTTTATTCGCTGCCCAGAAAAGCTGTTAAGAAAGGAGTTCAGGGAGTTAATAGTAATTACGTCATGAAGCCCCAACATGTAAATTCCAAGACTTTCTGGTGCTGCTAGAAGTTATATATTTTATGCTCTACAAACAATGTTTCTTTTGTTGAGAGGAAGGGCAAAGAATTATGTTGTTTGCACTGAATCATTTGCTCAACATTTTTGCCCACAAGCCAACAAAGTAAGGAAAAAGCTGAGGGATAATATTAAAATGAAGACATATATCTGCACTGAGAATCAATACAGTCACACAAGCACAGGCTTCTAAAAGAGATGTAGAATATATTGACAAAATCAGTTTTCTGCTGCTATAGCTTAAGCTGTTTTCATGAGCAGATTTCAGATTCTTTTTTTTTTTTTAAACATAACAGCATGAACATCTATGCCTTTGCTGGTAAAGTTATACAGCTGGGGGCAGGAAAAGAAACTGATTCTGAAGAGATTCATAATGGCATTGAATGAATTTTCAAATCCTTAATTTCCAAGAAGATCAGAAATTTTCTTTTCTCCTATTCGAGATACACACACATTCTCAGAAACATGTTACATATATATACACACATTATTTGTTTGCCAGACTTTTCAAATCTATGCAAATCTGATAGAAGCAACTATTCAAACGTATCAGGGCTTAAAACAAGCCAACTATCTGATGTAGCGACTCACTCTGATAGAAGACGCATGTCACTCCAGCCTAATTTACTTGAGTTACTTTCTGGTAGCTTAACTGGAATAGGTTTTTTAGCCAGAGAGAGAGAGAGAAGGGGGCGGGGGGGGGGGGGGGGTGTTGGGGG